>NC_092787.1:38988141-39073141 GCF_047496795.1 Chiloscyllium punctatum | reverse complement strand
CTGGTCTAGGAACCATGAGCTGTGGACTGATGACTAATGAGTTAAAGTCCAACAACAGCAGATGGGGATTTAAAAACTGAAAGAACTGCAGATGCTGGAAGTCAGAAACAGAAATTGCTGGAGAAGCTTAGCAGGTCTGTGGAGAGAAATCAGGGTTAATATTTCAGGCACAACGGCCCTTCCTCGGAACACTGATGAACTCGGTGAATTGATTAAAAGTCGATCCCAGTGTGAAATCACTGAGTGGGTTTAGAAACCCATCAGCCCTCCTTACCCAGTTTGGTTTCTGTGTGACCCACTGCAATGTGCAGACTGCCCTGTGAAACTGCTGAGTCACAGATTTCAGAGGAGGTTAGGGGTGGGCTATAAACACTGACCTTGATGGTGTCAACCACATGTCACGAAAGTGGAAAGGAAGTGCCTGTGGTTTTATCGTCTGGGGTATGTCAGTGGGTCATAAAGGAGTACGGTGCAGATTTAGCAGAAAGATACCAAGGCTAAAATCAAAACAGGTTCAATTCTAATGAGAGGTTGCACAATCTAGGCAGGCACTCCGATGAGTATCGAAGATTAAGGGAAGATTTCATCGAGGTGCTTAAGATGATTAACGATTCAATTAAAGGGTAGCTATGGAGAAACAATATCCAAAGGTAGGCCGGATCAGAATGAGGTCAAAACAATGACTGCAGATGCTGGAAACCAGATTCTGGATTCGTGGTGCTGGAAGAGCACAGCAGTTCAGGCAGCATCCAAGGAGCTTCGAAGGATCAGAATGAGCTCACTGGGTGATAGGAAATTGAGCAGCAGCAGGCCATTTGGTCCTGTTCAACCTGTCTCCCAGTCAAAATGATGAAGGCTGATCTGATTGTCAATGTTAACCCCACTTCCCTGTCTGACTCTACTCCCCACCCCACTCCTCCCCAAGACCAGCATCTGTTAACTATCCTGACTCGCCCTTGCCAGCTTGCTCAGCCATTTCAGGCTGTGGGTCTGGAGGTATGTGTAGGCCTAACTGGACAAGGAATGGCTTTTTACAATGAACAATGCTGTGGCCAGTTTTCCATTCCAGATTGACAAACTGATCTTACATTCCCACAGTTTTGGGATTCAAACCCATGGCCCCCCACACCATTAGCCTGGGTCTCTGGATTATGAGTCCAGGGTTGTTACTACAATGGAAACACTCCCCAACTACTAACAACGCTCCAACTGAAAGTGATAGCATGCAATCCCTACAGGGTTGAAGCAGGCCATTCAGCCCATCAACTACACATAGACCCTCTGATGAGCATTCCAACCAGACCCACCCACCACCTGTATCCCTGTAACCCTGTATTCCCCTGGCTAATCCACCTAACCTGCACATCACTGAACACTTCCCATTCTGGCACTTTCCCCTACCACCGCAGGAACTGTAAAACCTGCGCCCACACCTCTATCCAAGGCCCTAAAGGAGCCTTCCACATCCATCAAAGTTTTACTTGCACATCCACTAATATCATTTATTGTATCCGTTGCTCCCGATGTGGTCTCCTCTACATTGGGGAGACTGGGCGCCTCCTAGCAGAGCGCTTTAGGGAACATCTCCGAGACACCCACACCAATCAACCAAACCGTCCCGTGGCCCAACATTTCAACTCCCCCTCCCACTCTGCCGAGGACATGGAGGTCCTGGGCCTCCTTCACCGCCGCTCCCTCACCACCAGACGCCTGGAGGAAGAACGCCTCATCTTCCGCCTCGGAACACTTCAACCCCAGGGCATCAATGTGGACTTCAACAGTTTCCTCATTTCCCCTTCCCCCACCTCACCCTAGTTCTAAACTTCCAGCTCAGTAACTGTCTCCTTGACTTGTCCGGACTTGTCCTACCTGCCTATCTTCTTTTCCACCTATCCACTCCACCCTCTCCTCCCTGACCTATCACCTTCATCCCCTCCCCCACTCACCCATTGTACTCTATGCTACTCTCTCCCCATCCCCACCCTCCCCTAGCTTATCTCTCCACGCTTCAGGCTCACTGCCTTTATTCCTGATGAAGGGCTTTTGCCCGAAACGTCGATTTTGAAGCTCCTTGGATGCTGCCTGAACTGCTGTGCTCTTCCAGCACCACTAATCCAGAATCTGGTTTCCAGCAGCTGCAGTCATTGTTTTTACCTCGCAATTTAGCACAGCCAATCCACCTAACCCGCACACCTTTGGACTGTGGGAGGAAACCGGAGCACCCGGAGGGAAACCACGCAGGCACGGGGAGAATGTGCAAACTCCACACAGACCTTTGCTCCAAAGGTGGAGCAAAACCTGGGTCCCTGGCGCTGTGAGGCATCAGTGCTAACCACTGAGCCACCATGTCACCCTATCATGTTAAAGTTCAAGCTAGGCTGTTTAACGTTGATGTTATGATGTTCACATGGCGCAGTCTGAAAATCTAGAATTTTCTCCTGAGAAGCTGTTGTGGACACCTGAATGTTTCAGACTGAGATTGATGAGATTCAGAACCAAAGTCATTTTTTATTCATTGGCAGAATGTGGATAGTGCTGAAAGACCAATATCCCTTGGACATCCTTAATTGCCCTTGAGTTGGTTGTGAGACAGGCAACTGAATGCAACTGAGCCACATTTTACACCATTTTGATGAACCACAAAGAATCAACATCAGTCCCCTGGGTCTTGTCAAAATGGTCTACAAAACAGGTGATTAATCATTAAATCTCATTGACTCTTTTAAAATCTTTGGACTTTAGTTTGAAAGAGAAACAAAAAATAATGAGCTGGAACACTTTAAAATGGCCACCAAAGTCACCTGACCTGAAAGTAGGGCTGATGCCCGAAACGTCGATTCTCCTGCTCCTCGGATGCTGCCTGACCTGCTGCGCTTTTCCAGCAACACATTTTTCAGCTCTGATCTCCAGCATCTGCAGTCCTCACTTTCTCCTGACCTGAAAGTAGCTAAGCTCAACAGGAACTTACAAAGGAATGTCTGAATATCTTAGCTGAAACTGTCCAATGCACTGAGAAAAGACAATTTAAAAAAAAGTCATTAAAATTCATCACCTGGAACATTTAGCTCACAGTGAGGCCTTCAACCGGATCTGATTAGATTACCTACAGTGTGGAAACAGGCCCAACCAGTCCGCACCCACCCTCTGAAGAGCAACCCATTCCCCTACATTTACCCCTTCACCTCACACTACGGGCAATTTAGCACGGCCAATTCACCTAACCTGCACGTTTTTGGACTGTGGGAGGAAACCCACACAGACACGGGGGACAATGTGCAAACTCTACACAGACAGTTGCCTGAGGCGGGAATTGAACCCAGGTCTCTGGCGCTGTGAGGTAGCAGTGCTAACCACTGTGCCATTGTGCCATTTTACTGTGCCACTGTGCCGTGAGATTTCTCAAGTCCAGATATTATGGGACAAAGCCCACCCTCTGATCTCATCACACAATGGGAAGGATTAGAATGCCTGGTATCTGTATCAGAAGATAAGTGGGGAACTCTGACAATGAACCATCAAAAGTCTCTGTTATAAATGGATTGGCCCCTTTGAGGGCAAACAGCCAGGATTCACATATTGAAGCCCCCACCCCTCATCTTCTTGCTGTTCAAGGAGTATAGGACCCTGGAGCAACTTTACAATGTGACAATCTGCTCTGAATGTGGTATCTTTCCAATCATCATATATAACTCTATTGTGGTTACATAGGAGCCCTATTTACAATGCGACAGTCAGCTCTGGATGTGGTATCTCTGAGATGATCATATATAACGATATCATGGTAACATGCAATGATACTTTACAATTCAACACAAGCTAAAGCCAAAGCAATCATGATTCTAAACTTGCGCAGACAGAAACCTCAAGGGGTATTCTTTGCGGAAGTTAAGATTATCTCTGTCCCACAGTTCTCAAGACTGGACGCCTCACACACCTGATCTACATGGAGATAGAGCTTTTCAAACTGAGAGGAACTCTTTACACCATAGTGCCCAGTCTGGCCGATGGGCTGAATCAACTCATCAAGGTAAAAACAATGACTGCAGATGCTGAAAACCAAATACTGGATTAGTGGTGCTGGAAGAGCACAGCAGTTCAGGCAGCATCCAACGAGCAGCGAAATCGACGTTTCGGGCAAAAGCCCAGGGCTTTTGCCCGAAACGTCGATTTCGCTGCTTGTTGGATGCTGCCTGAACTGCTGTGCTCTTCCAGCACCACTAATCCTGAATCAACTCATCGTCCTCTCCAGGAGGACAATTCCCCTCTGGAGTTTCAGGATCAACATCAGAATGTGCTTTTCTTTCACTAATGGCCTGGAATTATTTCTCAATGACTCCCCCCCCCCCATCCCCAAACCCACTCCGCCCCATTATCCTTCACCTTCCACTGTTTGCCTGCGTGGTTAGCCATGTCTTTTTATCACAAATATGAAATGGCTAACCACGCAGGGACAGGGTGTACCCTTTGAATATGTTTTTGCTTCACTTGAGTGAGTTTACAGTGAACTATCTCCTTCATTTTTATTTATTCGAATCAATTTGTCTGGCATGTTCTTCTTGGCTTTTATACATTTATTTATCTGTGATGTAGACCAACCCCAGGACTTGTTTGTAACAGTCTGGAGGCACGTTTTGAAAAATGACAATAACTGAACCAGATGACATTTGACAACAAACCATTAGCTTCACATTCACCATTACTGATACCAGCACAAAGTTAAAAATCACACAACACCAGGTTATAGTCCAATAGGTTTAATTCGAAGCGCACCAGCTTTCGGAGCGCCCAGCACATCTTTGTTCATTAACTGAACTTAATTTCCACATCTGCAATGTTGGGAATCGAACTCACGTCTCTGGCTCATTAACCCAAGCCTCCAGTTGTGGATTCTGTGCAGACCAGACCAGGTAAGGGAGGCAGATTTCCTTCCCTGAGGTAAACCCTAAAAGTTTTTGCGATGATCAATGATAGCGAGCTGTTCACTGAGACAACTTGCCAATTCCTGAGTTGGTAATTCAGTGTAAATCCCACCAGCAGGATTTTATCATGAGCATCCAGTGACCTTGCCACCACCCCATGATCCCTCATCTGGATGAGTACGATTTAGAAAAACTGTAAACCTGGAAAACGGCCTTGGGTCTAAAATAACTAATATTAACATTCCCACAACAAACTCTACAGGCCCCCAGCCACTCTACCCTCCTATTCCTCACCTCCATCAAGTGATGTTCACTTCCTCTTCATTAGCACTGAGAATATCTGGCCAATGAGAATCCATGGGCAAAATCTCCAATGGCTGTAGTCACACCAGGCATATAGGAAGATGGTCACAGCTGTTGGAGGACAGTCAGCTCAGCTCCAAGCCATCTCTTCAGGGGTTTACTGTGGAGAAAGAGATAAAGACTTGGGAACCTGAGAAAGCTGGCGGTAATATCACTGGGGACAGGTCATATCACAGTAGAGGAGATGTTGGACATGTTAGAATGTATGAAGGTGGATCAATCTCCTGGTCCTGAACAGATATATCCATGAACCCTGCAAGAGGCTAGAGAAGAAATTTTGGGGGGCCCCTGGCTGATATTTTTGCATCATCATTAGCCATGGGTGAGGTCCCGGAAGACTGGAGGGTAGTGAATGTTATGCCCTTATTCAGGAAGGGCTGCAAAGAAAAACCTGGGAACTATAGACCAGTAAGCTTCACATCTGTGGTGGGTAAGTCAGTTAAGAAGATTCTGAGAGGTAAGATGTACATAGATTTGGAAAGACAGGGTTTGATTAGGAGTAGTCAGCTTTGTGTGTGGGAGATCATGTCTCACATATTTGTTAAAGTTCTTTGATGAAGTGACCAGGAAGGTTGACGAGGGCAGGGCAGTAGATGTAATCGATTTGGACTTCAGTAAGGTCTTTGATAAGGTTCCACATGGTAGGCTGCTCTGGAAGATTAGATCGCATGGAATCCTGGGGAGCTGGCAAATTGGATACACAATGGACTTGATGGTAAGAAGCAGAGGGTAATAGTGGAAGGATGCTTGTTGGATTGGAGGCCTGTGACTAGTGGGGTGCCTCAGGGGTCAGTGCTGGGCCCATGACTGTTTGTTATCTATATCAATGATTTGGATGAAAATGTCCAAGGAATGATTAGTAAGTTTGCAGATGAGACTAAAATTAGGCGGTATCGTAGACAGTGAGGAAGGTTATCAGAAATTGCAGCAGGACCTTGATTAGCTGGGGAAGTGGGCTGGGAAATGGCAAATGGAGTTTAATATAGATAAGTGTGAGGTCTTGCATTTTGGAAAGTCAAATCAAGGTCGGCGTTTCATGGTGAATGGTAGGGCCTTAAGGAGTGTAGTGGGACAGAGGGACCTTGGAGTTCAGGTGCACGGTTCTCTGAAAGTGGAGTCCCAGGTATTCAGGGCAGTGAAGGCCTCTTTTGGCACACTGGCCTTCATCAGTCAGAGCATTGAGTATAGAAGTTGGGAAGTTATGCTGCAGTTGTACAGGACGGTGGTGAGGCCGCACTTGGAGTATTGTGTTCAATTTTGGTCACCTTGCTATAGGAAGGATTTCATTAAACTGGAAAGAGTGCAGAAGGAATTTACAAGGATATTACCAGGACTCAAGGGTCTGACTTATAGGGAGAGGTTGGGCAAGCTAGGATCTTTTTCTTTAGAGCGTAGGAAACTGAGATAGGATCTTATAGAAGTGTATAAGGTCATGAGAGGCCTAGATAGAGCGAATGCACTCAGTGTTTTTCCCAGTGTTGGGGAACCGAGGCCTAGAGGGTATCAGTTTAAGGATAGAAGGGAAAGAATAAAAGGGAACCTGAGGGGCAATGTTTTTACACAGAGGGTGGTATCCAAATGGAATGAGCTGCCAGCAGAAGTGGTTGAGGTGGGTACATTAATGACACTTAAAAGGAATTTGGACAAATACATGGATCAGGAAAGTTTAGAAGGAGATGGGCCAAGTGCAGGGAAATGGGGTTAGTGTGGACAGACATTTTGGGTCAGCATGGACCAGTTTGGGCCAAAGGGCCTGTCTCCGTGCTGTAGGACTCTATGACTCTATGAGTTCCTCAGGGTAGTGTCCTCGGCCCAACCATCTTCAGCTGCTATATCAATGACCTTCCCCTCCATCATAAGGGCTGCTCACTGATGATTACACAATGTTCAGCACAACTCATAACTCCTCAGATGCTGGAGCAGTCCCTGTTCAAATGCAACAAGATCTGGACAGCCTCCAAGCTTAGGCCAACAAGTGGCAAGTAACACTTTCACCACACAAATGCCCCACAGTGACCATCTCCAATAAGAGACAATCTAACCACTGTCCCTTGTCATTCATTGGTGCTACAATCACTGAATCATCTGCTTTCAAGATATTGGGAGCTGACCATTACACAGGAACTCAACTAGATTCACCACATAAACAAGAGCAGGTCAGAGGCTAGGAATACTGCAGGGTGTAACTCTCCTCCTAAATCCCCAAAGCCTGTTCACCATCGACAAGGCACATGTTATAGAGTCCTACAGCACGGAGACAGGCCCTTTGGCCCGAACTGCTTCATGCCGACCAAAATATCCATCCACGCTAACCCCATTTCCCTGCAATTGGCCCATATCCTTCTAACTCTTTCCTAGCCAAATATTTATCAAAATGCCTTTAAATGTTGTTAATGTACCTTCCTCAACCACTTCCTCTGGCAGCTCATTCCACATGCGTACCACCCTCTGTGCATAAAAGTTGTCCTTCAGGTTCCCTTTTATTCTTTCCCCTCGAACCTTAAACTGATGCCCTTTAGTCCTCGATTCCCCAACCAGGGAAAAAGACTCAGTGCATTCGCCCTATCCAGGCCTCACATGATCTTCTACACTTCTATAAGATCCCATTCCCTCAGTCTCCTACCCTCGAAAGAAAAAAGCCCTAGCTTGTTCGACCCCTCCCTATAACTCAGACTGTTGATTCCCAGTAATGCCCTTGGAAATTTCTTCTGCACTCTTTCCAGTTTAATAACATTCTTCCTATAATAAGGTGACCAAAACTGAACACAATACTCCAAGTGCAGCCTCACCACCGTCCTGTATAACTGCAACATAACTTCCCAACCTCTATACTCAATGTCTGACTGATGAAGGCCAGTGTGCTAAAAGCCGCCTTCACTGCCCTGTCTACCTGGGACTCCACTTTCAGAGAAGCGTGCAGCTGAACTCCAAGGTCTCTCTGTCCCACTACACTCCTTAAGGCCCTACCACTCACCATCAAACTCCTACCTTGATTTGACTTTCCAAAATGCAAGACCTCACACTTAACTCTATTAAACTCCATTTGCCATTTCTCGTCCCACTTCCCCAGCTGATCAAGGTCCTGCTGCAATTTCTGAGAACCTTCCTCACTGTCCACGATACCACCTATTTTAGTGTCATCGCCAAACGTACTAATCCTGCCTTGGACATTCTCATCCAAATCATTGATATAGAAAACAAACAGTCATGGGCCCAGCACCGACCCCTGAGCCACTCCACTCGTCACGATTGGGAAATACATCGTCGTTCCTTCACTGCCACTGGGTCGAATCTTGGGACTCCCTCATTGATGGGTATATACTGAAAGGGCTGCAGTGAGTGAAGATAGTCCCAAGGGCAGGTGGGCAATGGGGCAACAAATAGCAGCTGTGCAGACGATGCCCACAACCCCAGTCCAATTAAAGAAATGGTTTCCTCCTTTCCCCTAACTCAGCAGCCAAGGATCCCTGAAGGGTTTCCTCTCACTCTAACCCCCACTCCTCATTTCTTTATTTTGTCCTCTTTACCCTCACTCTGTCCATCAGACCTACCTTGAACTCCTCTAACCTACTGATCATCCTGTTTCCCCTTCAGGTGCCCACCTCAGGCCATGTTTTAGACACTTCTCCCACTGTGTGTGTTGTCCCCCTGTTGCTTGAATCTGCCAGTGTCAGCCCTCTCCTCAGAAGACCCAACCTTGCCACCTCTCCCCTTGGAGACTACAATCTCTGACTTCCTCATCCTCTCCAAGCTCCTGCCATCTCCCAAAATCTCTGTCCATCTCTCTTACACATCTCTCTTTGAATCCTCCAATCAATTCTTTATCCCCTCAGTACAAAAAGAGTCCTCTCAAGCTCCTCGATGACATTCTGTGAGAACAGTAAACTTCCCTCCTCATCCCGTCTGCAGCCTCGGGCACTCTAACTCCCTCCTCCTCCTCCAGCTCCTCCCTCCCCCCCCACCTTCTACTGTTGCCCAGCGACTGCCCTCCCAAGCTCTATCCTTATTTGTGTGACCATCGCTGGAGAATCACTCACAATGGCCCCCTTTCGTGCCTCTGCTACATTATCCCCAGCAATCTGCCCTTGGACCCTCCTCTTCCTCACCTGCTCGTTGCCCCTCAGTGACACTGTCTAAAAGGACAATGTTCATTCACACAGGGATCCCCACCTCCCTCACCAGTGACCCCTCCCCACCTCCCTCACCAGTGACTCCCTCACCCTCCCTCACCAGTGACCCCCCCACATCCCTCACCAGTGACCCCCTCCCCCTCCCTCACCAGTGACCCCCCTCCCCCTCCCTCACCAGTGACTCCCTCTCACTCCCCTGTCTGTGACTCCCTCCCTCAGCAGTGATCCACTCTCCCTCCCCTTCATGGACTCCCCCCTCCATCACTGACTCCCCTCCTGTCATTGAGCCCCTCCCCCGTCACTGACCCTCTCCCCTGTCACTGACTCCCTCTGCCTTTATTATCATAACCTCCCTGACCTCTGGCTGACCTCCAGCTCATGGTCTCTGGAAATCTGAGGCCATACCGCACATTAGCATTCAACCTCACATCAACTCCCATCATCCACTTTTCCCTTTACATTGGCTCCTAGTTCAGTGACTCAATTTTCAAAATCTCGACTTTGTTTTCAAGTCCCTCGCTGGTGTTGACCTGTCCTGTTTGTGTGATCCTCTCCAGCCCCGTAGCCCTCGGAGGTCTCTACTTTGCTTTATTGTTGGCCACTGCTTTCCTTTCCTCCATTACTCCCCACCCCTAACCCCCGGACTTCCCTCCCTATATCTGACCACCTCTTAACATCTCCCATAAAGAACCCACGATATCTGACCCCTGTGATGGGTATCTTGTTTAGTGCAAAGTTAACATTAAACAAATGGGCAAAACTGTGACAAATAGATTTCAGCGGGAGAAATGTCAGATCATCCATCAGCTGGGACTACATCTCTGTATTTATGGACCAACGTGACAAAATACTCGGCCAACTTGCTGGATTAAACTAGATTTTCACCAAGGCAGAAGGGAATTGAAATGAACAGTTCAATGTGGGCTGTGACCCATTGTGTAACTACAGAAAGTCAAGTGACATTGGAAAAACAGCCAAGCAAAGCTTTTAGGAAGGTAAGAAATATGATTTATTGCATTTAATTGTGGATAACCTGGCTTTGGAGGGGACTATGGAACACTTACACTGATGGTTGCCTAGTAACCTTTTCTGGCCTTGGTTTCCGATTTAGATTAGATTACTTACAGTGTGGAAACAGGCCCTTCGGCCCAACAAGTCCACACCAACCCGCCGAAGCACAACCCACCCAGACCCATTCCTCTTCACCTAACACTACGGGCAATTTATGTGGCCAATTCACCTGACCTACACATCTTTGGACTGTGGGAGGAAACCGGAGCACCCGGAGGAAACCCACGCAGACATGGGGAGAACGTGCAAACTCCACACTGACAATCGCCCGAGGCGGGAATTGAACCTGGGTCTCTGGCGCTGTGAGGCAGAAAGAAGAAACTCTCCAAAGTCACAGCAGAAGCTGTACATTTGTCTCTCCCTCTCTCACTGAAGAAATTGGGGAGCTGATGAAATATCCGATTGGCCAATTTAAGGGGAGGTGGTGGCTTTGTGGTATTATCACTGGACAGTTACTCTAGAGATCTGAGTGATGTTCTGGGGCCTCAGGTTCAAATCCCATCATAGCAGATGGTGTAATTTGAGTTCAATAAAAATCTGGAATTCAGGGTTGAAGGATGACAATGAATCCTTAATCATCCTTAGGCTATGTTGACCCTCCAACAGCATGGTGCTCCCTGATGACTGACCCACCAATTGTGTGGCACTCCCTCAATACTGACCTTCCCACACTGCGGCAATCCATACCTGAGGGGGTTGTAGTGATGGGGCAGTAATTTTAAAAAAAAATCAATCCCAGGATAAGGGCATCACTGTCCAGGCAAGCATTTATTGCCCAGAGACTAGTGAAGAGAATTGGGGTGTTGAGGGACTAATGAGAGGGTTGGGGTGTTGAGGGGGCTCTGGAGATGGGGAGTTTGGGATGTAAGGGGTTTGGTGTGTGAGGGGTTTTGGATTGATGACCCAATGATGTGGGTCTTGGAGTGATAGGTATTTGGAGTGGTGAGTGAGTTGGAGTTACGAGGGTATGGGGAGGTGAGGGCTTGATGCGGAGTTTGCAGTGTGAAGGGTTTGGCGTGTAAGGGTTTTTGAGGTGATGAGGCAGTGATGTAGGTCTTGGAGTGGCAAGTGGTTGGAATGATAAGGGAGTGATGAGGGGATTTGAGTGATATGGTAGGGATGAGGGACTGTTTGGGGCTTGGAGTGATGAGGGGTTTGGGACGACAAAGGAGCTGGAGTGATGAGGCGATGATGAGGGGCTTGGGGTGTCAGAGAGTGCTATGGGATTACGAATAATGAGAGAGTTGGGGTAATGAGGGAGTAATGAGGGAGTTAAGGTGATGAGGGGGTTGCAGTGTTGGGGGAGTGATGAGGTGGTTGAGGTGATGAGGGATATGGAGTGATGAGGGAATGATGAGGGGTTTAGGTGATATGGAAGGTGGAGTGATGAGGGTTTGATGAGGAGATTGCAGTGTTAAGGGAGTGGTGAGGACATTAAAGTGTAGAGGGAGTAATGATGGGGTTGAGGTAAAGAAGAGATTGGAGTGTTGAGGGAGTGATGAGGAGGTTGGAGTGTTGAGGGGGTTGAGGGAGTGACGAGGGAGTTGAAGTAATGAGGGAGTGTTCAGGGGTTTAGGTGATGAGGAGCTAAGGAGATGAGGGGTTGAGGTGATGAGGGGTTGAGGTGATGAGGGGTTGAGGTGATGAGGATTGAGGTGATGAGGGAGTTGTAATGATGAGGAAGTGATAAGGGAGTTGTGGTGATGGATTGAGGTGATGAGGATTTCAGGTGATGAGGGGTTGAGGTGATGGGGGTTGAAGTGATGTGGTTGAGGTGTTGAGGGGTTGAGGGAGTTGAAGTGCTGAGATGTTGAGGGAGTTGACGTGATGAGGGAGTTGAGGTGATGGAGATTGAGGGAGATGAGGGTTGAGGTGATGAGGGAGTTGAGGGTTGAGGGAGATGAGGTGATGGGGAGATGAGGTGATGGGGAGATGAGATAATGAGGGTTGAGGGAGATGAGGGTTCAGGGAGTTGAGGGTTGAGGGAGATGAGGGTTGAGGGTGATGAGGGTTGAAGTGATGAGGGTAGAGGGAGATGAGGGTTGAGGGAGATGAGGGTTGAGGGAGTTGAGGGTTGAGGGAGATGAGGGTTGAGGGTGATGAGGGTGGAGGTGATGAGGGTTGAGGGAGATGAGGGTTGAGGTGATGAGGGTTGAGGGTGGAGGTGTTGAGAGTGATGAAGGTTGAGGGAGATGAGGGTGGACGGAGATGAGGGTTGAGGGTGATGAGGGTGGAGGTGATGAGGGTTGAGGGAGTTGAAGGTTGAGGGAGATGAGGGTTGAGGGAGTTGACTGTTGAGGGAGATCAAGGTTGAGGGAGTTGAGGATGATGAGTGTTGAGGATGATGAGGGTTGAGGGAGATGAAGGTGGAGATGATTAGGGTTGAGGGAGTTGAAGGTTGAGGAAGATGAGGGTTGAGGGAGTTGAGGGTTAAGAGTGATGAGGGTTGAGGGAGTTGAGGGTTGAGGTGATGATAGTTGAGGTGATGAGGGTGGTGGTGATGAGGGTGGAGATGATGAGGTTTGAGGTGATGAGGGTGGCGGGAGATGAGGGTTGAGGTGATGAGGGTCGATGTGATGAGGGTTGAGGGAGATTAGGTGATGAGGTTTAAGGGTGATGAGGGTTGAGGGAAGAGAGTGTTGAGGTGATGAGGGTTGAGTGAGATGAGGGTTGAGGTGATGAGGGTTGAGGGAGAAGAGAGTTGAGGTGAAGAGGGTTGAGGTGATGAGGTTTGAGGGTGATGAGGGTGGAGATGATGAGGTTTGAGGGTGATGAGGTTGGTGGTGATGAGGGTGGAGGTGATGAGGGTGGAGGGTGATGAGGGTGGAGGGAGATGAGGGTGGAGGGTGATGAGGGTGGAGGGTGATGAGGGTTGAGGTGATGAGGGTGGAGGTGATGAGGGTGGAGGGTGATGAGGGTTGAGGTGATGAGGGTTGAGGGAGATGAGGTTGAGGTGATGAGGGTTGAGGTGATGAGGGTTGAGGTGATGAGGGTGGAGGGAGATGAGGGTGGAGGGAGATGAGGTTGAGGTGATGAGGGTTGAGGTGATGAGGGTGGAGGGAGATGAGGGTGGGGGGAGATGTGGTTGAGGTGATGAGGGTGGAGGGAGATGAGGTTGAGGTGATGAGGGTTGAGGTAATGAGGGTGGAGGGAGATGAGGTTGAGGTGATGAGGGTGGAGGTGATGAGGGTTGAGGTGATGAGGGTTGAGGTGATGAGGGTGGAGGGTGATGAGGGTTGAGGTGATGAGGGTTGAGGTGATGAGGGTTGAGGGAGATGAGGTTGAGGTGATGAGGGCTGAGGTGATGAGGGTTGAGGTGATGAGGGTGGAGGGAGATGAGGGTGGAGGGAGATGAGGGTTGAGGTGATGAGGGTGGAGGGAGATGAGGGTGGAGGGTGATGAGGGTGGAGGTGATGAGGGTGGAGGTGATGAGTGTTGAGGTGATGAGGGTGGAGGGTGATGAGGGTGGAGGTGATGAGGGTTGAGGTGATAAGGTTGGAGGGAGATGAGGTTGAGGTGATGAGGGTGGAGGTGATGAGGGTGGAGGGAGATGAGGTTGAGGTATTGAGGGTTGAGGTGATGAGGGTTGAGGTGATGAGGATGGAGGGAGATGAGGTTGAGGTGATGAGGGTGGAGGTGATGAGGGTTGAGGTGATGAGGGTGGAGGGAGATGAGGTTGAGGTGATGAGGTTGGAGGGAGATGAGGTTGAGGTGATGAGGGTGGAGGTGATGAGGGTGGAGGGAGATGAGGTTGAGGTGATGAGGGTTGAGGTGATGAGGGTTGAGGTGATGAGGGTGGAGGGAGATGAGGGTGGAGGGAGATGAGGTTGAGGTGATGAGGGTGGAGGGAGATGAGGTTGAGGTGATGAGGGTTGAGGTGATGAGGGTTGAGGTGATGAGGGTGGAGGGAGATGAGGGTGGAGGGAGATGAGGTTGAGGTGATGAGGGTTGAGGTGATGAGGGTTGAGGTGATGAGGGTGGAGGGAGATGAGGGTGGAGGGAGATGAGGGTGGAGGTGATGAGGGTGGAGGGTGATGAGGGTTGAGGTGATGAGGGTGGAGGGTGATGAGGGTTGAGGTGATGAGGGTGGAGGTGATGAGGGTGGAGGGTGATGAGGGTTGAGGTGATGAGGGTGGAGGGTGATGAGGGTGGAGGGTGATGAGGGTTGAGGTGATGAGGGTGGAGGGTGATGAGGGTGGAGGGTGATGAGGGTGGAGGGAGATGAGGGTGGTGGGTGATGAGGGTGGAGGTGATGAGGGTGGAGGGTGATGAGGGTGGAGGGAGATGAGGGTTGAGGTGATGAGGGTGGAGGGTGATGAGGGTGGAGGGAGATGAGGGTTGAGGTGATGAGGGTGGAGGGTGATGAGGGTTGAGGTGATGAGGGTGGAGGGTGATGAGGGTGGAGGGAGATGAGGGTTGAGGGTGATGAGGGTGGAGGGTGATGAGGGTGGAGGTGATGAGGGTGGAGGGAGATGAGGGTGGAGGGTGATGAGGGTGGAGGGAGATGGGTGATGAGGGTGGAGGGTGATGAGGGTGGAGGGAGATGAGGGTTGAGGTGATGAGGGTTGAGGTGATGAGGGTGGAGGGTGATGAGGGTGGAGGGAGATGAGGGTTGAGGTGATGAGGGTTGAGGTGATGAGGGTTGAGGGTGATGAGGGTGGAGGGAGATGAGGGACAGGTTGGGACTTGCCGCGGGTGTGACTGACACAAATTGCCGGCTGCGTGTTCCGATCGCTCCCGGGAGGGGAGTGAGTGTGTCCGGGGACACGGAGTGAGTGTGTCCGGGGACACGGAGTGGGTGTGCGGGCTACCCCTGGCCTTGCCGGGGCTGGGGGCTGGGGGCTGGGGGTCGGGGGTTCGGGGCTTGGGTACAGGGGTCAGGCTCTGGCACAGGCAACGTTCCGGGGCTGCTCTCCGGCTTCCAGCTGAATACAGACAGAGTGCGTGAGCTTAACTCTGAGCCAAGAGCAACCAATAGGCAGCACTCAGCCTGAGAGAGAGAGAGAGAGAGGGTGAGTCAGTCAGTGTGTGCACTCACTGCTGCTGCTCTGTACACCTCAACATGCCTGGCCTTTACCACCTCATCATCTCCGTGACCCTCGGCGTTTTGGGAGTGTTGGGCATTATCCTGCTGTGTTCCAACACCCGGAATGTGAAGCAGCCCTCTTCCTACAAGGTGAGTGTGTCCACTGCTCTCCCTCTCTGCTCCTGCTCACTGACAGACTGCCTGAGGATCGCAGCCTGACAGTTACAGTCGGGAGCATCAAGGGATGAATAGCAAACAGCTCACCTGATACCTGTCGATCCCCGTGTTTCTAGAGCCCAGTGTATTTGCAAAGCTTCTTGTCCAGTAGCCACCATTGTGTTGCCCTAGAAATGATAGTTTGATTTAAATTTGGTAAATGTATTTTGATATTTCTGATTTTTAGAATGCCCCTTCGGGACAGTTTGCATTCATCTTGTTTGATTTAGTTATTTCAGCATTGTAGAAAAATTGATGTGTTTTCAACAGTTAGTATTTCCAGTGCCCAGTGTATTTATTGTGCCCAGCATTGACCAGATCTACAATTTACCAAGTCCAGTGTTTACTCAGTCTGGTGTTTGTCTGATATTTACCAACTCTACCAGGTCTGCTGTTCACCATATCCCAGTGTTGGCAGTATCAGGTATTTGAACCTGGTATTTACTGAGTCTGTTGGTTGTGTCTGTATAGTTACCTGTGTACCCCTGGAGCACAGTAGGGGTATATGAGGGGGTGGGGGTGGGGAGGCAGCTCTGCTTCTTAGAAAGATCCTGCTATAATTCTGGTCATCCTGAAATTGAGAAATGGGAGCAGGTTATACCCCACCCAGACATAAAACCTCGTCCTACCAAACAGAGTGTGACTGACAGTTATTTAACACAGTGAGTATGTTGCAGTAATCTGCTCATTACTGTTCTTGTTAAAGAATAAATGGCTTCAAACCAATTGGGGATTCATTTTGAAACATCCCTTACTGCACAGAATCCTCTCTGCTGCTTTGAGACATTTCTCTTGATCTCTTTCCTCCCAGAATCAGTTGTGAAAGGTCTTGCTCACTTTCCCAGTGAATCCCAGTCTCTGTTTCCACTCATTGTCCCTTGCTGCCTGGGATCCCCTGTTTGTGTTCTTTCTCAGGCTATTACAGCTGGCACAGGCTAGGAACAGTAGCTATCCAAGTCACTGTCAGTATGGTGACAGGAGACTGTAAACACAGTGAATCTACATTGTCGACCACAGAGGGGCTACATCCTTAATTGTCAGGGACGCTACAGCACCCGGTCAGCAAATCAAATAAGTTTGTGTTTTCTTCTTTGTATTTGGGGAGTCAGAGAATGCAGAAGTGTGGTAAGTGCCAAAAAAGATGACATGAGTGGAAAGTATTTTACACAATGAGTTCTCGTGCTGTGGAGAATGTGTCAGAGGCATGTAATTTGCAACTTACAAAAGACAATAAGGGAAGTCATTGAAAAAAACAATTCCAAGAGGGTTAAGAAAGGGCAGGCCAAAGGCATAAACTGGATCAGAGGCACCTTGGACAGTAACCGCTGTTTCCCAGTCAATCTCATTGTCAGAGGCAAAGGATCTCAAATGGCAATTTGATTGACATCCATAAGCAGCAACAGCAAATATACACACTCACTGGGGTACAGTCCCCCACACACTGACTCCCACTGGGGTACAGTCCCACACACACTGACTCTCACTGGGATACAGGTCCACACACTGACTCTCACTGGGGTACAGTCCCTCACACACTGACTCTCACTGGGGTACAATCCCCCACACACTGACTCCCACTGGGGTACAGTCCCACACACACTGACTCCCTGCTAATGAAGGATCTCAGTAACATTTGATGGATTTGAGAATTTGCATCTTCTCTTACAGGGGTATGGTTCCCACACACACTGACTCTCACTGGGGTACAGTCCCACACACACTGACTCTCACTGGGGTACAGTCCCACACACACTGACTGTCACTGGGTACAGTCCCACACACACTGACTCTCACTGGGATACAGTCCCACGCACACTGATTCTCACTGGAGTTCAATCCTATACACACTGACTCTCACTGGAGTACAGTCCCCCACACACTGACTCTCACTGGGATACAGTCCCCCACACACTGACTCTCACTGGGGTACAGTCCCCCACACACTGACTCTCACTGGGATACAGTCCCCCACACACTGACTCTCACTGGGGTACAGTCCCACACACACTGACTCTCACTGGGATACAGTCCCCCACACACTGACTCTCACTGGGGTACAGTCCCCCACACACTGACTCTCACTGGGGTACAGTCCCACACACACTGACTCTCACTAGGATACAATCCCACACACACTGACTCTCACTGGGGTACAGTCCCCCACACACTGACTCTCACTGGGATACAGTCCCCCACACACTGACTCCCACTGGGGTACAGTCCCACACACACTGACTCTCACTGGGGTACAGGTCCACACACTGACTCTCACTGGGGTACAGTCCTATACACACTGACTCTCACTGGGGTACAATCCCCCACACACTGACTCCCACTGGGGTACAGTCCCACACACACTGACTCTCACTGGGGTACAGTCCCACACACACTGACTCCCACTGGGGTACAGTCCCCCACACACTGACTCCCACTGGGGTACAGTCCCACACACACTGACTCTCACTGGGGTACAGGTCCACACACTGACTCTCACTGGGGTACAGTCCTATACACACTGACTCTCACTGGGGTACAATCCCCCACACACTGACTCCCACTGGGGTACAGTCCCCCACACACTGACTCCCTGCTAATGAAGGATCTCAGTAACATTTGATGGATTTGAGAATTTGCATCTTCTCTTACAGGGGTATGGCTCCCACACACACTGACTCTTACTGGGGTACAGTCCCACACACACTGACTGTCACTGGGGTACAGTCCCACACACACTGACTCTCACTGGGATACAGTCCCACGCACACTGATTCTCACTGGGGTTCAATCCTATACACACTGACTCTCACTGGAGTACAGTCCCCCACACACTGACTCTCACTGGGATACAGTCCCCCACACACTGACTCTCACTGGGGTACAGTCCCACACACACTGACTCTCACTGGGGTACAGGTCCACACACTGACTCTCACTGGGGTACAGTCCTATACACACTGACTCTCACTGGGGTACAATCCCCCACACACTGACTCCCACTGGGATACAGTCCCACACACACTGACTCCCACTGGGGTACAGTCCCCCACACACTGACTCCCTGCTAATGAAGGATCTCAGTAACTTTGATGGATTTGAGAATTTGCATCTTCTTCTGGGTAAAGAAAGTCCGAGACAGATTTGATTGAGGTGTCCACATCATGATTGGATTGAACAGACGGATCGGCAGATACTTTTTCCATTGGTCACTGGATCAGGAAGCAGGGGATGTTGACGTAAGGTATTGGGCAGAAGAGCTGAGGAGATGAAGTGTGTAGTTCAGATCTGGAATGCACTGTATATTTGAGGCACATTCAGTCATGGCTTTCAAAAGGGTTTTGGATTAAAATCCAAAGAGAATCTAATTGTCAGGGTACAGGAAAGCGCAAAGGGACAGTGCCAAGAACCAGCACTAATACAGGCAACAGTACACCCTCCTTTGTGTAACTGTTCTAATAATCTAAGATTATAATCAAATAGCTCTGAGCTGCTTGGTCTCAGCCTGACTTCTGTTTTTAACAGGAAACAGAGTCCAGTGCAAAACTTCTTAGACAGCAAAAGAATTCTTGTCAGTCACAACCACTTGCCTAACTGAGATTAATTCTATGCCATGTCGGGGAAATGGTTTATTGCTAACATGTGAATAGCACTCTGATCTCTTGGGCCTGCAACTTGGCCAGTAATTCAGAGGAATTTGAAAATAATTCGTGCAGCACCTTGTCCATCCTCCCGAAATCGAGAAGTCCTTTGTGGCCAATGAAGTGCAGTCATGTCAAATGTCACATTAGCAATCACCACAGGCACACCATGCTCCCACAAACATGGCTGTGATTATGGCCAGATAATTTGTTTGAGTGACATCGATGGCTTTGTCATAATGGCAGCGCTGATATCAGCAATTTCTCACACCGAAATTCAGTTCAACATTTAGAATTTGACTTGGAGATTTTAAAAACTATAAAAGTAACTGTGAGCTCATTAAGCTGGCTAATTATAGTACAGGTGGCATGGTGGCTTAGTGGTTAGCACTGTTGTCTCACATCACCAGGGATCCAGGTTCGATTCCAACCTCAGGCAGTGTGGAGTTTGCACATTCTCCCCGTGTCTGGGTGGGTTTCCTCCGGGTGCTCCAGTTTCCTCCCACACTCCAAAGGTGTGCAGGTCAGGGTGAATTGGCCATGTTAACTTGCCCATAGAGCTAGGTGCATTAGTCAGGGGTAAATATAGGGTAGTGGAGTGGGTTGCTCTACAGAGGGTCGGTGTGGACTTGCTGGGCCGACATCAACGCAAACTGCCCGGAAGTATTGTTTTAATCAGTTGGGGTAAGTGTTTGTGTTGGTGTCAGCTATCTAGGACAGCAAACCATGGAGTTGAGCAATAACCACTTCCTCAAGAAGCTTTCTCCAGCCCAACTCACAAACATCATCTCACCGTCAGCCTTTCTGAGCTAACCAGCTGCTGAAGCCCTCATTGCTGTTGCCTGACATTTCTATACTAACTCACTCCTGCCTGGTCTCCCACAGTCAACTCTCATCAAAGTTCCATTGTCTTTTCACTGTTTTGTGACAGAGTTCCATTCCCCTATTGGTTTGCTCTGTGGTTGGGGTCCAGTGCTAAAGTAGTGCTGCTGGAGATAAGGAAGCTCCTGCATCTACATTTACAGCACAAGGTGGACATGTTCTCCACACCAGCTCACAGCCCCTGCTGCCTGATAACACATTGTCCAGAATTCCATGCACTGAGTCGATAATTTTATTCTCTGCTGTGATAATGATGCTTGTTTCTCCTGGTTGTTTGTAACACAAGGAACACAGTTAGCACGCACTTCTAGTACTGAGGGAGTGATATCTGGTCACCGGTTTGACTCACGTACCCTGCAGAATGCTTTGTAATTCGTAAATGTTTTTGTTGAATTCTTTGAAGAATCTCAAAGTTGAAACGCTCTTGGTATTAACAACTCATTGAGAATGAGCAAGTTGTTAACAACAGTGAGATGTCTGCACTGTTCAAAGTACTGGTCTAGCGACATAGTCTGGTATCTTTTTGGTCTGTATATACTCTTTGCTAAATCTGCTTGCTCTGTTCTGATTAATGCCACCTTACACTGTACAGCTGTTGTCATTTGGTACACATTCAGTAGTTACATCAAAAGCATCCATCTGAACCAATGAATTCTAGGTGGCAAATTGCTAATTTCCTTTGTATTCTGAAGAGAGACCAATAATTTAGTCACTTTCAATTGTGATCTGTACACCCATCATTTTAAATCTATACCCCTTTTCTTGTTGTTCCTTTTAAACATGGGAATAGTCTCTCCCAACCTACACTGTCCAGCCTGCTCATCGCTTTGACCTCTGAACCTACTCTCCAACAGTCCCAATTTCTTCAATCCATCTTCATCACTGAAGTTCCTCACTCTCTCCAATGTGTTTATGTCCCTCCTATAGTGTCCAGGAACCTCCAGCTGATACCTACAAGTATCTGGTCCCTCATTTGGGCGGCATGGTGGCACAGTGGTTAGCACTGCTGCCTCACAGCGCCAGAGACCCGGGTTCAATTCCCGCCTCAGGCGACTGACTGTGTGGAGTTTGCATATTCTCCCCGTGTCTGCGTGGGTTTCCTCCGGGTGCTCCGGTTTCCTCCCACAGTCCAAAGATGTGCAGGTCAGGTGAATTGGCCATGCTAAATTGCCCGTAGTGGTAGGTAAGGGGTAGATGTAGATGTAGATGTAGGGGTATGGGTGGGTTGTGCTTTGGCGGGGCGGTGTGGACTTGTTGGGCCGAAGGGCCTGTTTCCACACTGTAAGTAATCTAATCTCTGAATTTCCCTTCCTACACCTTTGTCTGACTTAGAATCATAGAGTTCCCAAGAGAGGAAGCAGGCCATTCAGCCCATCAAGTCCACACCAACCTTCCAAAGAGTGACCCACCCTATCTCTGTATTTCCCTTGGCTAATCCAAGTGACTCCTCAAGGTCTATTAAATTGTCCCTGGACAATTTAAGATGGCCAGTCCACCAAACCTGCAGATCTTTGGGCTGTGGGAGGAAACCGGAGCACCCAGTGGAAACACTCGCAGACATGGGGAGAATGTGCAAACTCCACACAGGAACCTGGGTCCCTGGTGCTGTGAGGCAGCAGTGCTAACCACTGAGCCACCGTGCTGTCCTGCTGCATTTGAGATGCTTTTAAATACCCATTTCTTCGATCAAACTTTGGGTCATTTGCTTTAATATCTCCTTATGTGGCATAATCCATTGATTTAAAATGCTCCTGTGAGGCATCTGATGGTTTTATTATGTGGTGTTTTGTAAAATGTACTTAGCTGTTGTAACTTGGGTGTGACTCCTCAAGGTCTATGAAAGAGAGTAGTGTCTGTTCCACATTAGTGGACCTTCACTACCCATTGGAGCAGTGGAACTGCTGAGATGCATCTGTCCCACTGCCAGTTTTGTGCCTGTCCGCATGGGGGTTAATAGCAGGTTCGGGGATTAGTGTTTGGGATTGTCCTGAGGGTGTTTGGGTTTCAGGTGGCCATGGTAATGTACCCCAAATCCCCTGCCATTACACCCAAGGATTCATCAAAACCCAGCCGGTCCTTACCCTCCCCAACACAACCACCCTCGCCTTTAGATTCTCGCCACATACCCCACTGGGTAATGGGCCCTTGATGGCTTCAGCACCAAGAGATGGTCACCCAACTCTGCTGGAGTACAGAATGAATGTGAAAACAATGCCATTGTCAAAATTGGCAAGTTGCCACAAATGGAGAAAGAAAACTTGCAGTGAAAGTGAAGGAACGAAGTATTTATGTTTTTTGTCCACTGATCCATGTAAGTTAGTGCATAAACAAAGACAAAAGTGCTTTCAACAGAGTGAAAATGAATACCGTATATTCATGCGTATAAGTTGATCTTTTTAGACTATTTTTTAAGGCTAAATTTATAAGGTTGACTATGACATGAGTACTACTTTTGAGGGGCTGAACTTCATGCTATAGTCCAAACACCACATCATGACAGAAGCCGAATTTGCTCGAAATAAATAAAGAAACAAAAACAATAAATTATGGTAATTAACAGATAAAGAAAATAGAAGCAAAAAGGAATTAGTGAGCTTTATTTATACGTACAAAAATTAAAGTCGAAATATAGTACGGATTTAAATGACAATTACATGTTACATCTTAAATGAAATATGCCAGATATAAAATGATATCATTGTATGGATCCTCGTCATCTTCCCAGTCTGAAGTTAGCAGTAGCACATCATCTGCTGCATCTTCTCCATCTATGTCCCCCTGTAGATAATCGTCCTCTGTACTATTCACTGTATTCAAAGTTCCATTTTTCTTGAATGATTTGAAAACAGTGTCAACTTTTATTTCCTTCCATGAAAAAAAATGATCCATTCATAGATCAGTGACAGTGATGGAGCCCACGTACTGCTTCCTTTTGTGTATGTTTTTTTTCTCCATCCAGTCATTCCACTTCATTCTCATCATGTCCTTAAATGGCTGATTGATACCAACATCTATTGGTTTCAAACACTTGTAAGTCTGCTGGGAATTACAGCTACCTCAGTGTTATGTGATCGGATGTTGTCAACAGCATTCTTCACTAGATCTGATCTAATCTGGTCCCAGACGAGCAAACTCTTTTCCTTGTGTAGTCCACCAGGTCATAAATTCCAAACTTCCTTTATCCATTTTTGACATCCACCTTCATCTATCCAGCCTTATGGATACACATGGATAACAATTCTTTTTGGAAATTTCTCCTTCGGCAAAGTTTTTTTTCTTAAAAGCAGTCATTGGTTTTAACTTAGTGCCATCAGCCATACAAGAAAGAATGAAAATAAACCTACTTTTCTCATGGCCAGTGGTTCTCGCCAGTACTGTTTTGTTTCTCCTTTTTGGTTCACAGTTCGATGTCAAGAGTGATAGGCGTTTCACCATGTTTCCGATGATGATTTGTGATTACAAACTGCTCAAACTGTAATATCTTATATTTTAGTTCAGCTGCTTTTCACAGAGTTATAGAGTCATTACAGCATGGAGAATCACCTTTTGGCCCAATCTGGTCCATGCTGACCAAAATGGCCGCTCACGCTAACCCCGTTTCCCTGCACTTGGCCCACATCCTGCTCCACTTTTCCAATCTATTGTTATAGACCAGGCCGGACCCCCTCAAAACATTTCAAGAAAGTAGCCCAGACCCTAACTTTGCGAGTTGTCTTAAGCAGGTGTAGAGTGGATTTTTCAGGAGGGATGCAGTTGGTCAAACCCTGTAGTTTTAAACAAAGTCGAACACATTTACAAGATTACCAAATGAAACACAAACTAAAGAGAACAGAATACAGAAAACCTATCTGAAAACCCAACAGATCATCCCAACTTAGCGATGTAGTTCCAGATACTTGCAACAATCCCCCTTAACACCCCTTGGCACAAAAGGTAAAATCAAACACAGGGTGTTACAGGAGAGTGGTCAGAGAGAGGGAGGGTCTGCCTCGACCTGCTCCCATGGGTCCATCAGCTTCACAACTGCCTGACTGCTTTCAGTGAACAGCCAGACAGCCAAAAACCAAACCAAACCAGAGAAAGCTGAGCTGGGAGAACCAGACACTACCCTTTCATTGTACAAGTGTTTTGTTTTTAAAAGCTTTTTGCCTGAGGCAGTACCTGTTAGCTATCATCAAATTGGCCCTAAAACCCATCCAAGCCCAGACTTTGTGTTTTTATGACCTCCTGAAAAAAAAACCAAGGACAACATAACTTTGTTAAAGGAACAGCATCATCACACCATGTATTTGTCCAAGTGCCTTTTAAATGTAGTTAACGTATCCACTTCAAACACTTCCACTGGCAGCTCATTCTATATGCGTACCACCCTTTGTGTAAAAAGGTTACCCCTCCGCTTCCCTTTTATTCTTTCCCCTCTAACCTTAAACTGATGCCCTTCAGTCCTCGATTCCCCGATCCTGGGAAAAAGACTGACTGCATTCACCCTATCCAGGCCTCTCATGATCTTATACACTTCTATAAAATCCCCCTCAGTCTCCTACCCTCTAAAGAAAAAAGCCCTAGCTTGTCCAACCCCTTCCTATAACTCAGACTGTTGAGTCCAGGCAACGTCCTTGTAAATTTCTTCTGCACTCTTTCCAGTTTAATAACATCCTTCCTATAGCGAGGTGACCGAAACTGAACACAATACTCCAAGTGCAGCCTCACCACCGTCCTGTACAACTGCAACATAACTTCCCAACTTCTATACTCAATGTCCTGACTGATGAAGGCCAGTGTGTCAAAAGCTTTCTTCACTGCCCTGTCTACCTGGGACTCCACTTTCAGAGAACCGTGCAGCTGACCTCCAAGGTCCCTCTGTTCCACTACACTCCTTAAGGCCCTACCACTCACCATGAAACTCCTACCTTGATTTGACTTTCCAAAATGCAAGACCTCACACTTATCTCTATTAAACTCCATTCGCCATTTCTCAGCCCACTTCCCCAGCTGATCAAGGTCCTGCTGCAATTTCTGAGAACCTTCCTTTTGTGAAGTCTTACTTCTCTGCTGAAGTGTTAAGCCATGCCTTCTCATGAACCCTGTCCATCATCCAGCACTTGCCTTAAAATCCAAAATTCCATCCTTCTTTAATTGATTTCATGCATGGATTCAGACAGCCTCACAACTAACACAATTTCCATTCTGATGATTGTCAAGTACCCACTCAGCAACTAATTTTTCCCGATTGTGTCCACTTGCTAGGTTTCCCTCTGTTGGCACACTGTTGTTTTAGCATTGTCTGAAGGTGGTTCGTTATCTTTCTGCAGTCTCTTCCAAGTTTCTCTGAAACACAAAATTCTCTTGCTGTTACAGTTATTTGTCTTCTCTACAACTTCAATAAATTTCAGTTTAAACGCTGCTGTATATTTTTTGCTTCTTTTGAGGACATTTGTACACAAAATAATGAAGAAATTTCAAAACCTCAACTAGGTATTACACGAGGTTAGTTGTCTCCAGACTCTTTCACACCAAGTCGGTGTGAATTGTACATCAAATCACATAATAGCACAAAAATAATTTGTTTCTTCATTTAAACACTTATGGACAGGATAATACCTCAACTCACAAATGTTGATCTGTTATTAGTGAAGAACTAGGGTCAACCTTTACACAAGATATATGAAAAATTCCAGATATTTTGGTCAAAAATATGGGGTTGACTGTTACAAGAGGTTGACTTTTACTCGAGTATATCCGATAATTAGGAAAGGATTTTAGATTAAGTTATGTGTGTATTTCTCGATTATTGTATGTGGGAGCTTCAAATCACTAACACTGTTCCAGCTGAACTCACCTAGAGCAGGAAATGCTCTCTGTCTAACATCTCTCCAATTCATAGTCATTGAGCTTTAGTGCAAATTGGAAACCCTAAAGAGAGCACAAATTTCTCAGCACAGACCCTCCAACAGTGCAGCACTCCCTCAGCACTGACCCTCCAACAGTGCAGCACTCCCCCAGCACTGACCCTCCAACAGTGCAGCACTCCCTCAGCACTGACCCTCCGACTGTGCAGCACTCCCTCAGCACCGACCCTCCAACAGTGCAGCAATCCCTCAGCACAGACCCTCTGATAGTGCGGCACTCCCTCAGCACTGACTCTCCGACAGTGTGGCACTCCCCCAGCACTGACCCTCCGACAGTGCGGCACTCCCTCAGCACTGACTCTCCGACAGTGCTGCGCTCCCTCAGCACTGACCCTCCGACAGTGCGGCGCTCCCTCAGCACTGACCCTCCGACAATGGGCGCTCCCTCAGCACTGACCCACCGACAATGCGGCATTCCCTCAGCACTGACCCTCCGACAATGCGGCACTCCCTCAGCACTGACCCTCCAACAGTGCAGCACTCCCTCAGCACTGACCCTCCGACAATGCGGCACTCCCTCAGCACTGACCCTCCGACAATGCGGCACTCCCTCAGCACTGACTCTCCGACAGTGCGGCACTCCCTCAACACTGACCCTCCGACAATGCAGCACTCCCTCAGCACTGACTCTCCGACAGTGCGGCACTCTCTCAGCACTGACCCTCCGACAATGCGGCACTCCCTCAGCACTGACCCTCCGACAGTGCCCACTCCCTCAGCACTGACCCTCCGATAGTGCGGCACTCCCTCAGCACTGACCCTCCGACAGTGCGGCTCTCCCTCAGCACTGGCCCTCCGACAGTGCGGCTCTCCCTCAGCACTGACCCTCCGACAGTGCGGCACTCCCTCAGCACTGACCCTCCGACAGTGCGGCACTCCCTCAGCACTGACCCCTCGGTACAAGCAGTCCATGCTGACCATTATCCCAAACTAAACTAGTCCCACCTATCTGCGCTTGGCCCATATCCATCCAAACATGTCTCATTAATTTATTTATCCAAATGTCTTTCTAAAATACGGATAAACTGTTCCGGTGGAAGTTCATTCCACACATGAACCACTCTCTGTGTAAACAAAATGTCCCTCATGTCTTTTTAAAATATTTCGCCTTTCAACTTAAAAGTTTGCCCTTTAATCTTGTAATTCCTTAACTTAGGGAAAAGACACCTGCCATTAACTTATCTATACCCCTCATGCTTTTATAAACTTCTACAAAGTCACCCCTCAACCTCCCATGCTCCAGTGACAAATGTTCTAGCCTATCTAGCCGCTCCTTATAACGTCATTCCCAGCAACACCCTTGTAAATCTTCTCTGAACCCTCTCCAGTTTAATAATATCCTTCTTATAACAGAGAGACTTCTAGAGCATTGTACTCAGTACTCTAGAAGTGACCTTACCAACATCCAGTACAACCTCAACACAATGTCCTAACTCCTATACTCAAAGGTCTGAGCAATGAAGGGAAATATACTAAATGTCTTCAGAATAATTCTGTCCACATGTGATGCAAACTTCAAAGAATTATGTACCTGCATCCCTCGGTCTCTCTGTTGAACAACATTGTCCAAAGTCCTACTTTTAATTGTGTAAGTCTTCCCTATGTTTGTGTCACCAAAATGTAATACCTGGCATTTATCCAAATTAAACTCTACCTGCCATTCTTCAGCCCATTGACCCAATTGTTCAAGATCTCTTTGTAATCTTAATGTTGACTGTCCGTGATCCAACCAATTTTGGTGTCATCTGCAAACATACTAACCATGTCTTCTATATTCTCATCTAAATCATTTCTGGAAATGACAAACAAAAGAGGAACTAAAACTGATCCAGTGTGAGAAACAACCCTCCATCATCACTCGTGTCTCCTGCCATTAAGCCAATTTTGTATCCAATTGGCAAGTTCTCCCTGTATCCCATGTGATCTAACTCTACGAATTAGTCTACCATATAGATCCTTGTCAAAGGCCTTGCTGAAGTCCATAAAAACAATGTCTACCGCTCTGCCCTCATTAATCTTTGAGTTTCTGAGACACAATTTCCCTTGCACAAAACCTTGCTGACTATCCCTAATCATTCCTTGCCTCTCCACATGCATATGAATCCTACCTTTCAGAATCACCGCCATTAATATACCCATCATCGAAGTCAGACTCACCAGGGCTTCTTCTTATATCCCTTCTTAAACAAAGGCAGTATATTAGCCACCCTCCAGACATCCAGCACCTCACTCATATTTATAGATGATACAAATATTTCTACAAGGGGAGCCTGCAATGTCTTCCCTAACTTCCCACAATATCCTGGGATACACTCAATCAGGTACTGGAGATTTATCCACTTTTATTTTTTCTACCACCTCTAGTTGAGACTTTCTGCAATGTGAACTGTTTTCAAAACATTAGTGTTTCTTTCCTTGAGTTCTCGAGCCTTCATTTCTTTCTCCACAGTGAAAACTGACATAAAATATTCATTTAACATCTCTCCAATCTCAAGGTTCAACACAAAGACGACCTCTTTGATCTCTAAGGGGCCTAATCTCTTTTTAGTTGTTCTCTTGCTCTTATGGTACGTGTACAATCTCTTTGGATTATCTTTAACCTAGCAGGGTTTCCTCATATCCCCTCTTTGCCTTACTGGTCTCCCTCTTAAGAATGCCCCTACACTCTTTATACTGTTCAAGAGTCATAGACTTGTCCAGCATGGAAACAGATCCTTTAGTCCAACCAGTCCATAATCCCAAATTAAACTCATACCACTTGCCTGCGCTTGGGCCAAATCCCTCAAAACCGTTCTTATTCATGTACTTATCCAAATGTCTTTGAAATGTTATAACTGCACCCACATCCACCACTTCCTCTGTAAGTTCATTCCACACACAAAACACTCTCTGTGTAAAAAATTGTCTCTCATGTATTTTTAAAATCTTTGTCCCCTCACCTTAAAAAAAATTCCCCATAGTCTTGAAGTTCCCCACCACAGAAAAGCTATCTGCCATTCACCTTATCCATACCCCTCTATAAGGTCACCATGCAACCTCCTACACTCTGGTAAAACAGGTCCCAGTCTGTAACTTCATTTGAATCCAGTTTCCTATATCTAATGTATACTTCTTTTTTCATTCTCAACAAGAATCTCAATATCTTTATTCATCCATTATTCCCTAATCCTATCAGCCTTCCCTTGCGACTCTAACAGGAACATAATAACGCTGAGCTCTCTGTTGTTGTGTGGGAGTTGCCAACAGCTGGTATTCTCCTTAGGTAAACACCAGCTGATGCCTCCCTGCTTTTTATTGGAACCTGGGATCTCTGTGTCATAATTGGAAAAACTCCAGTTGGGCGGAGGGGGTGAAGTGGATGGGGAAGTGTTACTGAACTGGAAAGGGAGACGGCAAAAGAGAGGGTTGTGAGGTCAGCATTGGTGTACGGTGCTAAAGACTGAATCAGTGACTGAACAGGATGCAGGTTGTGAGGTGGACACAAGGAGCAGAGAGTAAAGACACGATCAAAGACACGGTGAGCGGAGGGTGAGCAGAGCCTGAGGCAGCGTTGAAAATAGGAACTGAAGGGAGGTTTGAATTGTCTGGTTGTTGGTTGGAGTTACACAGAGAGAGAGGGAGAGAGAGACGTGCTGGGCTGACTGATGGTCATGGGCTGGCTAGCCAGAAGAAGATGGAATCCTCAGATTTGATGGCGAGACGTGGAGAAACGCTGTGGGACTGACAGGGACAGCTGGAGAAGGCAGCATTGCAGCAAAGCTGTAGTGAATCCTAAAGGAAGAGGGCCCAGAGGCTGGGGCAACAAAGTAGGCCCAGGACTCAGGGAAGACTCTTTCCCTCACCCTCCTTTCTCCCACCCTCTCCCTGCCCCTCCTGCAGACACCACGCCCCCCCCCACCCCCACCTTTGCTCCCCTCCCCCATCCCCACCAGCCAATCTCTGATTCTCTCCCAATCCTCTCCCGAACCCTCCCCCTCTGCTTCCTAGGTCCCAATCTCCCTACCAGTCCTGATCTGTCCCCCCTCCTCCCCGTCCTAATCTCCCTCTCTCCCGGGTCACATCCCCTCGAAACATCTGATTTAAAGTGGTGCCCAGCACACATGCGCTGCTGTCAGCAAACACAGCCTAGAAATTCAAAGGTTTCTATTAAATCACCCTCCTCCTTTTAAATTCCAGTGAATATCATCCTAACTGATGCAGTGTCTCTTCATACCTAAGTCCTGCCCCCCCTCCCCCCCACCCCCCCAGGATCAGTCTAATAAAGCTCCATTACATACCTGCCATAGCCAGAATATCCTCCTCAGGTTAGGCAACCAAATCACCCCAGGGTGTGGTCTCACCAAGACCTTGTACAATTTACAGCAGCACATCCCTGCTCCTATACTCGAACCCTCTCGCTGTGAAGGCCAACTTAACCACTTACCTTCTTCCACAGCCTGCCGATCCTGCATACTGACTCTCAGGGACAGGCTGAACGAGGACACCAAGGCCTCATTGCATCTCCCCCCCCTTTCCCAACCTATTGACATTCAGATAATAATTTACCTTCCTGTTTTGGCGAACCACATCATACTTCATCGGCTATGCACTTGCTCACTCACTCAACCTGTCCAGGTTACACTGTGCACCCTCCTCACAGCTCACCCCCTCACCCAGCTAAATCATTAATACAGATTGTGAATAGCTGAACTCCAAGCACTGATCCTGTGGTATCCCACTTGTTACTGCTTTCCACTTGGAAAAATATTCATTTATTCCTGCTTTGTCTCCTGTCTGTCCATCTCTGTCCATGTCAGTACACTACCCCAATCCCTTACATTCTTATATACACGCAGATCTCTGATGTAGGAAAAATACCAAGCCTGACATGTTCCGTTCTCTGGATGTTCCACCAAGCTGTGAGATTGGAAATTAGCAGCCAAAACGACAGAGATGTTTCTGCCTCTGACTGCTGCTTTCAAAAGCCATGTTCCCCACACCGTACCGCACAGGAAAGGGGCTGTGTTTGTCTGGGATCTGAGAAAATGACCATGCTCAGAATCCTAGACACAGGTCATTGGGCCCATCATTGATGTGCTGCCACTTCTGTAGAGTCATCACCCCATCTCTTGCTCTTTCCCTCCACCCCTGCGTGCTTACCTTCCTGAGTATTTATCCAATTCACTTTATGATGTTATTGTTGGAAACTGCTTGAAGATGGTTGTGTGTTCAGGAACCTGGAGGAACAGGAACTGTGGGACACAATTCTTAAAAGAGATTCAGGAGCAGACAGACCTGGGTGTTTATGAACATAACTGCCCGAAGAAACAACAGATGACATGGTGAGCCCGAGGTCTGATGTTGAACTGAGCTGTACCTGGCAATGCAGGTGATGTCAAAAGGGAGCTAGGGAACTACAGCTCTATTAACTGAAAGATCAGTCCCCACACTGTTCCAGCTTTCTCGTAAGACACAGGGCAATGAATGTGCATTTTAGGGGCTTAGCCCTTTCTCATCATTTCACATTCAATGGTGCAAAAGGACTCCAGGGCCCAGACACACAAGTAGAACACCCAATCACACCTCTCCTAGCAAACCATGTGGGTGGCACAGTGGGTAGCACTGCTGCCTCACAGCGCCAGAGACCCGGGTTCAATTCCCACCTCAGGCGACTGACTGTGTGGAGTTTGCACATTCTCCCTGTGTCTGTGTGGGTTTCCTCCGGGGGCTCCGGTTTCCTCCCACAGTCCAAAGATGTGCAGGTCAGGTGAATTGGGCCATGCTAAATTGCCCATAGTGTGAGGTAAGGGGTAAATGTAGGGGGTATGAGTCTGTGTGGGTTGCGCTTCGGCGGGTTGGTGTGGACTTGTTGGGCCGAAGGGCCTGTTTCCACACTGTAAGTAATCTAAATTGCATCAGAGCAAAGCATCCAATCAGATCTGGAGGCAATGGCTTTGTGGTATTCTTGCTGAACTGTTAATTCAGGGACCTATCTGATGTTCTGGGGACCTGGGTTCAAATGGTGGACTTTGAATTCATTTTTAGAAGTCTGCAATTAGGAGTCTAATAGTGACCATGAATCTATTGTTGATTCTGAGAAAAAAAAAACCCATTTGGTTCACTAAAGGGAAGGAAATTGCCAGCCTTACCTGGTCTGGTGTGGTGTGGTCTGGTCTGTCTGTATGTGACTCCAGGCCCACAGCAATGTGGTTAAGTCTTAACTGCCCTCTGGGCAATTAGGGATGGGCAATAAATACTGGCTCAGGCAGAGACACCCTCATCCCAAAGCAAACCATCCAATCAGATCCCTAGCAATCCATCCAATTGCATCCACACCAAATTATCCAATCACATTCCTAACAAACCATAAAATCTGATCCATAGTAAACCATCCAATCAGATATCTCGCAGACCAGCAATCACATTTGTATGAAATATTCAACCACAACCTCCCAAACTCAGATAAATCAGAGAAACAAGTTCAGAGGAACAATCCTGGAGAGTGACAGAACCAGAGTAAACCAGACAGAGGTATAAGTGGGGTCAGAGTAGGAGGGAATGCAATCATGTTGGAATTCAATTCACAATCGCTGTTGGTGAACATGCAGGCAGTCAACATGCTGAGATGTTGGAGGGGTCTTGTGGTACCTCCCACCTGCCATCCCTCCAGCCCCACCCCCACCCCCTCTCTTTATCTCTCAGCCCTCTTCCCTCTCCACGTTCCTGATGAAGGGCTTATGCCCAAAACGTCGACTCTCCTGCTCCTTGGATACTGCCTGACCTGATGTGCTTTTCCAGCACCACACTGTCGACTCAGATCTCCAGCATCTGCAGTGCTCACTTTCTCCATCTTGAGCTGCAGTGACAGTGTCCCTACCTGTAAAACAGGAGGCCTGGATTCAAGACCCACCTGCTCCAGAAGTGTGTAATAGAACCTCTGAACAGACCGATTAGGGGAAAAATAAATATTTTTAAATCCTTTATTGGTCAGAATATTGAGTACAGGAGTTGGGAGGTCATGTTGCGGCTGTACAGGACATTGGTTAGGCCACTGTTGGAATATTGCATGCAATTCTGGTCTCCTTCCTATCGGAAAGATGTTGTGAAACTTGAAAAGGTTCAGAAAAGATTTACAAGGATATTGCCAGGGTTGGAGGATTTGAGCTACAGGGAGACGCTGAACAGGGTGGGGCTGTTTTCCCTGGAACATCGGAGGCTGAGGGGTGACCTTATAGAGGGTTACAAAATTATGAGGGGCATGGATAGGATAAATAGGCAAAGTCTTTTCCCTGGGGTGGGGGAGTCCAGAACTAGAAGGCATAGGGTTAGGGTGAGAGGGAAAAGATATAAAAGAGACCTAAGGGGCAACTTTTTCACACAGAGGGGGGTACGTGTATGGAATGAGCTGCCAGAGGAAGTGGTGGAGGCTGGTACAATTGCAACATTTAAGAGGCATTTGGATGGATATATGAATAGGAAGGGTTTGGAGGGATATGGGCCGGGTGCTGGCAGGTGGGACTAGATTGGGTTGGGATATCTGGTCGGCATGGACGGGTTGGACCGAAGGGTCTGTTTCCATGCTGTACATCTCTATGACTCTCAGTCAGGTCATGTGACGACTATGGTCAACATGCTAAACTGAATACAGGACACTTGGCACAGACAGAAATGTGCTGGGAATTCCAGGAAAAAGAGAGAGATGCTAATGGCCTTTATTAACTGTGCGTGGATCCATCAGTTGGATGAATAATCGTTTTTTTTTCCAAAGTCAGCAGTTTATTGCCACTGTCGGCTCTTTAGTGAGCACCAATTTCAGTAAATGGACCCAGTAACCTGATTCGAAAGGCTGCTGTACGTACAGTCGATAAGTCACAGGAACTCAGATAAAAATGCATCCCAGGAGACTGAGGGAAGTGAGTACGGAGACTGCAGAGACATTGGCAATAATCCTCCAGTCTTCCCTCACCTCACAGGTGGTGCCAGAGGACAGGAGAACTGCAAACATGCCATCCTTGTTCAGAACAGGGATGTAAGGATCAGCCGAGAACCTGCAGCCCCATCAATTTCAACACGTCACGGGAAAGTTCCGGATATGGCCATCCCAGACAAAGTCTACAGTTTTTGGATAGATGTGGACACGTTAATGAAAGTCAGCATGGGTTTGTTAAGGGCAAGTTGGGCTTTACTAAATTTGGAAGAAGTAACAGAGAGGGGCGATGAGGGTAATGCATTATCCATCAGCTTCCAAAAGGTATTTGATAAAATGCCATATAACAGGCTTGTCAGTAAAGTTAAAGCCCGTGGAATGGAAGGAGCTGAAAGCATGGGTATGGAGTTGGCCGAGTGACAGTAAACAGAGCAGCGGTAAATCATTCATTGGTTGGTAATGGGAATCCTGCTTTCCATATCTACATGGATAACTTCGACCTGGGCATGGGTTCAAAATCTAGGGATGATGTGAAACATGCAAGTATTCTGCCAGAACATCAAAAGGATACAGACAATTGGACGAAATAGGAGGGACAGATACATTAGAATGCAGAGAAACAGGACATGACACATTAGGAGGAAGACCACAGACAATAAAAAATAAAGGACACAATTCTTAAAAGAGATTCAGGAGCAGACAGACCTGGGTGTTTATGAACATAACTGAGTGAAAGGCAGGGCAGGTTCAGGCATGTGGTTAAATCGGCATGCAGGATCCTGGGCTTTCTGAAGCACACATTAGAAAAACATAGAAGCCATGGGGGAACTTATTAATCAGAGCTTCAGCCTCAGCTGAAGTACCTGTCCAGTTCTAGGCACTGCATGTTGGAATTGAGTTGAAACGATTAGTGAGAGAGAATGCAGACGAGACCAAGGAACAATGGTTCCAGGGATGGAGGACATTTAGTGATGGGGATCAACAGGACAGATATTGGAGAAGAGAGGAGTGAAGGAGATTTGATTGAGATGTTCAAAATCAGGAGGTGCGTCAGGTGGGTCAGGTCTGGGACGTGTTCCCTGACAGTGAGCTGTATACAGTTACCCGGGTGGGTCAGGTCTGGGACGTGTTCCCTGACAGTGAGCTGTATACAGTTACCCGGGTGGGTCAGGTCTGGGACGTGTTCCCTGTCAGTGAGCTGTATACAGTTACCCAGGTGGGTCAGGTCTGGGACGTGTTCCCTGACAGTGAGCTGTATACAGTTACTCAGGTGGGTCAGGTCTGGGACTAGTTCCCTGACAGTGAGCTGTATACAGTTACCCGGGTGGGTCAGGTCTGGGACTAGTTCCCTGACAGTGAGCTGTATACAGTTACCCGGGTGGGTCAGGTCTGGGACGTGTTCCCTGACAGTGAGCTGTATACAGTTACCCGGGTGGGTCAGGTCTGGGACGTGTTCCCTGACAGTGAGCTGTATACAGTAACCCGGGTGGGTCAGGTCTCGGACGTGTTCCCTGACAGTGAGCTGTATACAGTTACCCAGGTGGGTCAGGTCTGGGACGTGTTCCCTGTCAGTGAGCTGTATACAGTTACCCGGGTGGGTCAGGTCTCGGACGTGTTCCCTGTCAGTGAGCTGTATACAGTTACCCGGGTCGGTCAGGTCTGGGACTAGTTCCCTGACAGTGAGCTGTATACAGTTACCCGGGTGGGTCAGGTCTGGGACGTGTTCCCTGTCAGTGAGCTGTGTACAGTTACCCAGGTGGGTCAGGTCTGGGACTAGTTCCCTGACAGTGAGCTGTATACACTTACCCAGGTGGGTCAGGTCTGGGACGTGTTCCCTGTCAGTGAGCTGTATACAGTTACCCAGGTGGGTCAGGTCTGGGACGTGTTCCCTGTCAGTGAGCTGTATACAGTTACCCAGGTGGGTCAGGTCTGGGACTAGTTCCCTGACAGTGAGCTGTGTACAGTTACCCAGGTGGGTCAGGTCTGGGACGTGTTCCCTGACAGTGAGCTGTATACACTTACCCAGGTGGGTCAGGTCTGGGACTAGTTCCCTGACAGTGAGCTGTATACAGTTACCCGGGTGGGTCAGGTCTGGGACGTGTTCCCTGTCAGTGAGCTGTATACAGTTACCCGGGTGGGTCAGGTCTGGGACGTGTTCCCTGTCAGTGAGCTGTATACAGTTACCCAGGTGGGTCAGGTCTGGGACGTGTTCCCTGACAGTGAGCTGTATACAGTTACCCGGGTGGGTCAGGTCTGGGACGTGTTCCCTGACAGTGAGCTGTATACAGTTACCCGGGTGGGTCAGGTCTGGGACGTGTTCCCTGTCAGTGAGCTGTATACAGTTACCCAGGTGGGTCAGGTCTGGGACGTGTTCCCTGACAGTGAGCTGTATACAGTTACCCAGGTGGGTCAGGTCTGGGACGTGTTCCCTGTCAGTGAGCTGTATACAGTTACCCAGGTGGGTCAGGTCTGGGACGTGTTCCCTGACAGTGAGCTGTATACAGTTACCCAGGTGGGTCAGGTCTGGGACTAGTTCCCTGACAGTGAGCTGTATACACTTACCCAGGTGGGTCAGGTCTGGGACGTGTTCCCTGTCAGTGAGCTGTATACAGTTACCCAGGTGGGTCAGGTCTGGGACGTGTTCCCTGACAGTGAGCTGTATACAGTTACCCGGGTGGGTCAGGTCTGGGACTAGTTCCCTGACAGTGAGCTGTATACAGTTACCCAGGTGGGTCAGGTCTGGGACTAGTTCCCTGACAGTGAGCTGTATACAGTTACCCAGGTGGGTCAGGTCTGGGACTAGTTCCCTGACAGTGAGCTGTATACACTTACCCAGGTGGGTCAGGTCTGGGACGTGTTCCCTGACAGTGAGCTGTATACAGTTACCCAGGTGGGTCAGGTCTGGGACGTGTTCCCTGACAGTGAGCTGTATACAGTTACCCGGGTGGGTCAGGTCTGGGACTAGTTCCCTGACAGTGAGCTGTATACAGTTACCCAGGTGGGTCAGGTCTGGGACGTGTTCCCTGACAGTGAGCTGTATACAGTTACCCAGGTGGGTCAGGTCTGGGACGTGTTCCCTGACAGTGAGCTGTATACAGTTACCCAGGTGGGTCAGGTCTGGGACGTGTTCCCTGACAGTGAGCTGTATACAGTTACCCAGGTGGGTCAGGTCTGGGACGTGTTCCCTGTCAGTGAGCTGTATACAGTTACCCGGGTGGGTCAGGTCTCGGACGTGTTCCCTGTCAGTGAGCTGTATACAGTTACCCGGGTGGGTCAGGTCTGGGACGTGTTCCCTGACAGTGAGCTGTATACAGTTACCGAGGTGGGTCAGGTCTGGGACGTGTTCCCTGACAGTGAGCTGTATACAGTTACCGAGGTGGGTCAGGTCTGGGACGTGTTCCCTGACAGTGAGCTGTATACAGTTACCGAGGTGGGTCAGGTCTGGGACGTGTTCCCTGACAGTGAGCTGTATACAGTTACCCAGGTGGGTCAGGTCTGGGACGTGTTCCCTGACAGTGAGCTGTATACAGTTACCCGGGTGGGTCAGGTCTGGGACGTGTTCCCTGTCAGTGAGCTGTATACAGTTACCCGGGTGGGTCAGGTCTGGGACGTGTTCCCTGACAGTGAGCTGTATACAGTTACCGAGGTGGGTCAGGTCTGGGACGTGTTCCCTGACAGTGAGCTGTATACAGTTACCCAGGTGGGTCAGGTCTGGGACGTGTTCCCTGTCAGTGAGCTGTATACAGTTACCCGGGTGGGTCAGGTCTGGGACGTGTTCCCTGACAGTGAGCTGTATACAGTTACCCAGGTGGGTCAGGTCTGGGACGTGTTCCCTGACAGTGAGCTGTATACAGTTACCCAGGTGGGTCAGGTCTGGGACGTGTTCCCTGACAGTGAGCTGTATACAGTTACCCGGGTGGGTCAGGTCTGGGACGTGTTCCCTGACAGTGAGCTGTATACAGTTACCCGGGTGGGTCAGGTCTGGGACGTGTTCCCTGACAGTGAGCTGTATACAGTTACCCAGGTGGGTCAGGTCTGGGACGTGTTCCCTGTCAGTGAGCTGTATACAGTTACCCAGGTCGGTCAGGTCTGGGACGTGTTCCCTGACAGTGAGCTGTATACAGTTACCCAGGTGGGTCAGGTCTGGGACGTGTTCCCTGTCAGTGAGCTGTATACAGTTACTCAGGTGGGTCAGGTCTGGGACGTGTTCCCTGTCAGTGAGCTGTGTACAGTTACCCAGGTGGGTCAGGTCTGGGACGTGTTCCCTGTCAGTGAGCTGTATACAGTTACTCAGGTGGGTCAGGTCTGGGACGTGTTCCCTGTCAGTGAGCTGTATACAGTTACCCGGGTGGGTCAGGTCTGGGACGTGTTCCCTGACAGTGAGCTGTATACAGTTACCCGGGTGGGTCAGGTCTGGGACGTGTTCCCTGACAGTGAGCTGTATACAGTTACCCAGGTGGGTCAGGTCTGGGACGTGTTCCCTGTCAGTGAGCTGTATACAGTTACTCAGGTGGGTCAGGTCTGGGACGTGTTCCCTGTCAGTGAGCTGTGTACAGTTACCCGGGTGGGTCAGGTCTGGGACGTGTTCCCTGACAGTGAGCTGTATACAGTTACCCAGGTGGGTCAGGTCTGGGACGTGTTCCCTGTCAGTGAGCTGTATACAGTTACCCAGGTGGGTCAGGTCTGGGACGTGTTCCCTGTCAGTGAGCTGTATACAGTTACCCGGGTGGGTCAGGTCTGGGACGTGTTCCCTGACAGTGAGCTGTATACAGTTACCCGGGTGGGTCAGGTCTGGGACTAGTTCCCTGACAGTGAGCTGTATACAGTTACCCGGGTGGGTCAGGTCTGGGACGTGTTCCCTGTCAGTGAGCTGTATACAGTTACCCAGGTGGGTCAGGTCTGGGACGTGTTCCCTGACAGTGAGCTGTATACAGTTACCCAGGTGGGTCAGGTCTGGGACGTGTTCCCTGACAGTGAGCTGTATACAGTAACCCGGGTGGGTCAGGTCTGGGACGTGTTCCCTGACAGTGAGCTGTATACAGTTACCCGGGTGGGTCAGGTCTGGGACGTGTTCCCTGACAGTGAGCTGTATACAGTTACCCGGGTGGGTCAGGTCTGGGACAGTCTGGGAGATCGTCAGCGTGTGTAATTAGTTGAGGAACTCTTGCAGGGAGCCAGCAGCGATGTGAAGGATCAAATGGCCTCCTTCTGTGGTAAATTTTGTTTCCTAACATTTCAGAGCCTGTGGAAGTATGCAGTTACATCTGTGACACATACATCCAGTTTTCCTAGTACCAAGGCACAGCTTCCTGTCAATCCTTCGTTCAGCTGTCAGTCACAGAGCTCAGACTGCAGCAAGGTTTTGAACACACCCAGTTCCATCCCATAGTGAGACAATCAAAATCTGTAATAATATAACAGCCTTCACACTCTCAGGACAAAATCCGACCAGTTCAGTATTTTCTGAATGTAGGACTGAATGCTGTGGGGCAACTTGCAGCTATATTACTATATTGCACACAGACAGACATGGTGTAATGACCGGGCTCTGTTTGGTGATGTTGTTTGAGGGATGAATATTTATTGGGACACTGGGGAGAAATCCCTGGCTCTTCTCCAGCCACCTGAAACAGAGGATTGGGGCCTCAGACTAATGTTTTGTCTGAAAGACAGTCCCTGTGACTGTGTAGCACTTGCTCAGTGCTGCACTGTACTGGTAACCTGACCTAGTACTCAACTTCTGCAGCATGTCTTCAAGCCCTAACCTCTGACTCAAACAGCAAGCAGTTAACGCTTGATTCACAATGGGTATAAAGACAATGTAGGATTTATCTAGCACATTACCCTGCTCTCAGTTATGTGTTGAATATGCTCTTTCCCCGCTTGAGTTTGACAATTTGAAGCACTTTCCTTTTCTCTTCCAACAGTATGGCATCGTCATTGACGCTGGCTCCTCTCGCACCACCCTATATGTTTACAAATGGCCGGCTGGGAAAGAGAACGACACTGGCATTGTGAGTGAGCACAGCAAATGCAACGTTAAAGGTAAAAGACACCACACCAGCTAGGAGCAGCCAGTCACTCACTTGCTCTCTCTCTCTCTCTCTCTCTCTCTCTCTCTCTGAGGTTCCCACAGCACCATCCAGAGTGTTTCACCTATAGGACCAGCCAGGCCATTGTCAGTCTCTCTACAAACTCACCTTAGCCAAGAGGCCCCCTCATTCCGCAGGGTGAGCCCCAGACTCAGGCCAAAAGCACAGAGGGCCAGAACAGGGCTAGCTCACACCGACATTTTATCGCCAAGGTCAAGGGAAGAGGGCGTCAACTTTCAGAGGTGGGAGGAATGAGCCAAATGTAAATGTGGCGAGGGTGAGATTGAAGAGCAGATCAATGATATAGGAAAGGGCATGGGGGATAGACAGTTGTCGAGCACTGTCTATAGTCAGATACAAAATTAGGGCTGGGACAGTGTAGAGAGAACTTTACCCTGTAACCAACCTTTACCCTGTGCTGCCGCTGCCCTGAGAATGTTTGATGTGAACAGTGTAGAGGCAGTTTTACTCTGTATCTAACCCCGTGCTGTCCCTGTCCCTGGGAGTGTTTGATGGGGACATTGTAGAGGACCTTTACTCTGTATCTAGCCCCATGCTGTCCCTGTCCTGGGAGTGTTTGATGGAGGACAGTGTAGAGAGAGCTTTACTCTGTCTAACCCCATGCTGTCCCTGTCCTGGGAGTGTTTGATGAGGACAGTGTAGAGGTAGCTTTACTCTGTATCTAACCCCATGCTGTCCCTGTCCTGGGTATTTTTCCATGAAGATCAATATCTCTCTCTGTTACTAATGCAGCTGAGGTAAAGATACAATGGTACCAGCCCTGCTGTCTATCTACTGAGACCTTGGCTTGGCACTGTGCACCTTGGCTTATTTGACCTTGTGAAGGGAACAGGAATCTCTCCTGTGTTGAAGAATGGTGGAATAGTCTGGGGCCACTGAAGAGGGGTTTCCTGAGCTTGTTGCTGTGCCCCTGGGACATGGAGAAGAGGGGATTGTACATGAGGTAACCAGGCAGGGCACATTTCGGGGGGGGGGGGGGTGGATATGCGAATGCACTGACACCATATTCAATCTCGGGCTGTAGGTGCTGGGATTTCCAGTTACGCGTCCAACCTGTCGCAAGTTGGAAACAGTCTGAAGCCCTGTCTGGACGAAACTGTGAAAAGCATTCCCGCACATCGGCATGCGGAGACACCCCTCTACCTTGGTGCTACAGCTGGGATGCGCTTGTTGAAGTAAGTAATACCTGAGCCGGAGGTGGGGGGGGGGGGGGGGGGACATCATTGCTGTTTTCGAGGGCTCTTCTTCAAACTTCCTCACGGGCTATTGTCTGGTTTTCAGATATTAGGTTCTGACTGCCTCGGCAGGTACAGGTCAGGTATCCCTTCTCCATACATCAGAAAACCGAAGGCCTTGTCAGAAACAGACCTAAAAATGAGAGTGAACCCAAAACCTGTAACCATCATTTATCCAAAAAAACAATCAGTCTCAAGGTTTTCTTGGAATTCTCCAAGCAAATTAAAGTCGCAATATATTTTAAGAAACTGAATAATTTTCTGTACATCACAGGATTTAAATTAGTACAAGAATACAGGCAAAAGTTAACAAAAAGTTGTTTTTATCACAATAAGTGACCCACACTTCTACACATGAAAAACTATCACCCTGGGCACATGATAGAGAGCTCACAGCTAATGCATTTCCATTATATGAACACAAAATTAAAACATTTTAACCAGGTAACTGCTACATCTTTTATTGTATCTCAGAAATCAGTTTCTTATAAATGTAACTACTGAGAGTGTTTATCATTGCAGGATTCACTTCAATAGTATAACAGCTCCTGAATCCACACAACTTTAAACTTGTGATTCCACATTTACTTCTGAAGAATTAATTACCTGAGCGATTTGATGTTTTCTTCAATCGCAGGTAGTTGACTATTCTATTGTTGATCAGTTTGAAATGCTCTCTCTCTCTCTCTTTGGCTGGTTTGGACCTCCCTCTCTCCCATATGTCCTTCTAACTGACACAAACCTGATATCTCATTATTCCGGAGTGAACCATCCCCTCACTGGGCATGGCCCTGACAAGGGAGTCACCAAGGGAATGGTCTCTCCGAAACGCAGATAGGGGGTGGGGAGGGAAATATATCTCTGGGGGTGGGGTCTTGCGACAAGGACAGAACCTTCCACCCCCACCAACGTCCGTATACATCGTATCATCATCCGCCATTTCCGCCACCTATAAACGGACCCCACCACCAGGGATAGATTTCCCACCCGACTCCCATCTGCATTTTGGAGAGACCATTCACTCTGCGACTCCCTTGTCAGGTCCACAGCCCCCAACCAACCCACCCTTCCCTCCCGGCACCTTCACCCGGCCACCTCAAAAAGTGCAAAACGTACGCCCACACGTTCCCCCCTCAGCTCCATCCAAGGCCCCAAAGGATCCTTCCGCATCAGACAGAGACTTACCTGTACCTCCCAAAACCCACACTGACTTGTGTATCTGCTCGCTGTACCCCCAAAACCCACACTGATTGGTGTATCTGCTCACTGTCCCCCAATACCCACACTGACTGGTGTATCTGCTCACTGTCCCCCAATACCCACACTGACTCGTGTATCTGCTCACTGTCCACCCAATGCCCACACTGACTGGTGTATCTGCTCACTGTCTTCCCAATACACACACTGACTGGTGTATCTGCTCACTGTTCCCCCAATACCCACACTGACTGGTGTATCTGCTCACTGTTCCCCCAATGCCCACACTGACTGGTATATCTGCACACTGCCCCGACAGTGCACACACTGACTGGGGTATCTGCTCACTGTTCCCCCAATGCCCACACTGACTGGTGTATTTGCTCACTGTCTCCCTGCAATACTCACACTGACTGGTGTATCAACACACTCTCAGCCCAATACCCACACTGACTGGTGTATCTGCTCACTTTCCCCCCAAACCCCACACTGACCGGTGTATCTGCTCACTGTCCCTACAGTGACACACTGACTGGTGTATCTGCTCACTGTCCCCCCAATGCCCACAGTGATTGGTGTATCTGCTCACTGTCCCGCCCATACACACACTGATTGGTGTATCTGCTCACTGTCCCCCCAAACCCCACACTGACTGGTGTATCTGCTCACTGTCCCCACAGTGACACACTGACTGATGTATCTGCTCACTGTCCACCCAAACCCCACACTGACTGGTGTATCTGCTCACTGTCCCCACAGTGACACACTGACTGGTGTATCTGCTAACTGTTTCCCCCCAATACCCACAGTGACTGGTGTATCTGCTGACTCTCACCCCCAATACCCACACTGACTGGTGTATATGCTCACGTCGCCATGCAATACCCACACTGACTGGTGTATCTGCTCACTGTCGCCACGTAATGCGCACACTGACTGGTGTATCTTCTCAATGTCCCACCAATACCTACACTGACTGGTGTATCTGCTCACTGTCACCCCAGTGCCCACACTAACTGGTGTAACTGCTCTCTGTCCCCCCAATACCCACACTGACTGGTGTATCTGCTCACTGTCGCCACGTAATGCGCACACTGACTGGTGTATCTTCTCAATGTCCCACCAATACCTACACTGACTGGTGTATCTGCTCACTGTCACCCCAGTGCCCACACTGACTGGTGTAACTGCTCTCTGTCCCCCCAAACCCCACACTGACTGGTGTATCTGCTCACTGTCCCCACAGTGACACACTGACTGGTGTATCTGCTAACTGTTTCCCCCCAATACCCACAGTGACTGGTGTATCTGCTCACTGTCACCCCAGTGCCCACACTGACTGGTGTAACTGCTCTCTGTCCCCCCAAACCCCACACTGACTGGTGTATCTGCTCACTGTCCCCACAGTGACACACTGACTGGTGTATCTGCTAACTGTTTCCCCCCAATACCCACAGTGACTGGTGTATCTGCTGACTCTCACCCCCAATACCCACACTGACTGGTGTATATGCTCACGTCGCCATGCAATACCCACACTGACTGGTGTATCTGCTCACTGTACTTCCAATACCCACACTGACTGGTGTATCTGCTCACTGTCGCCACGTAATGCGCACACTGACTGGTGTATCTGCTCACTGTCACCCCAGTGCCCACACTGACTGGTGTAACTGCTCTCTGTCCCCCCAATACCCACACTGACTGGTGTATCTGCTCACTGTCACCCCATTGCCCACACTGACTGGTGTATCTGCTCACTGTCCCCCCAATACACACACTGACTGGTGTATCTGCTCACTGTCTCCCTGCAATACTCACACTGACTGGTGTATCAACACACTCTCAGCCCAATACCCACACTGACTGGTGTATCTGCTCACTGTCCCCCAATGCCCACACTGACTGGGGTATCTGCTCACTGTCCCACCAATGCCCACACTGACTTGTGCATCTGCTCACTGTCCCCCCAATACCCACACTGACTGGTGTATCTGCTCACTGTCCCCCAATGCCCACACTGACTTGTGCATCTGCTCACTGTCCCCCCAATACCCACACAGACTGGTGTATCTGCTCACTATCACCCCAGTGCCCACACTGACTGGTGTATCTGCTCACTGTCCCCCCAATACCCACACTGACTGGTGTGTCAACTCACCGTCCCCCCAACACCCACACTGTCTGGTGTATCTGCTCACTGTCCCCCTCTGAACACACTGACTGGTGTATCTGCTCAGTGTCGCCCTGCAATACCCACACTGACTGGCGTATCTGCTCACCGTCCCCCAATACCCACACTGACTGGAGTATCTGCTCACTGTCCCCCCAATACCCACACAGACTGGTGTATTAGCTCATTATCACCCCAGTGCCCACACTGACTGGTGTATCTGCTCACTGTCCCCCCAATACCCACACTGACTGGTGTATCTGCTCACTGTCCACCCAGTGCCCACATTGACTGGTGTATTTGCTCACTGCCCCCCATACCCGCACTGACTGGTGTATCAGCTCACTGTCCCCCCAATACCCACACTGACTGGTGTGTCAACTCACCGTCCCCCCAACACCCACACTGTCTGGTGTATCTGCTACCTGTCCCCCTCTGAACACACTGATTGGTGTATCTGCTCACTGTCCCCCCAATACCCACACTGATGGTGTATCTGCTCACTGTCCCCCATTGCCCACACTGACTGGTATGTGTGCTCACTGTCCCCCAGTGCCCACACTGACTGGTGTATCTCCTCACTGTCCCCTTAGTGCCCACACTGACTGGTGTATCTGCCCCTGGTCCCAAAAGCCACACTGACTTGTGTATCTCCTCACTGTCCCCCCAGTGCCCACACTGGCTGGTGAATCTACTCACTGTCTCCCCAATACCCACACTGACTGGTGTATCTGCTCACTGTCCCCCAGTGCCCAAACTGACTAATTTATCAGCTCACTGTCCCCCAGTGCCCACACTGACTGGTGTAACTGCTCACTGTCCCCACAATACCCACACAGACTGGTGTATTAGCTCACTATCACCCCAGTGCCCACACTGACTGGTGTATCTGCTCACTGTCTCCCTGCAATACTCACACGGACTGGTGTATCAACACACTCTCAGCCCAATACCCACACTGACTGGTGTATCTGCTCACTTTCCCCCCAAACCCCACACTGACCGGTGTATCTGCTCACTGTCCCTACAGTGACACACTGACTGGTGTATCTGCTCACTGTCCCCCCAATACCTACACTGACTGGTGTATCTACTCACTGTCCCCCCAATGTCCACACTGACTGGTGTATCTACTTACTGTCCCCAGTGCCCAAACTGACTGGTTTATCTGCTCACTGTTCCCCAGTGCCCACACTGACTGGTGTATCTGGTCACTGTCCCAACAGTGCACACACTGACTGGGGTATCTGCTCACTGTCCCACCAATGCCCACACTGACTTGTGCATCTGCTCACTGTCCCCCCAATACCCACACTGACTGTGTATCTGCTCACTGTCCCCCAATGCCCACACTAACTTGTGCATCTGCTCACTGTCTTCCCAATACCCACACTGACTGGTGTATCTGCTCACTGTTCCCCCAATACCCACATAGACTGGTGTATCTGCTCACTGTTCCCCCAATGCCCACACTGACTGGTATATCTGCACACTGCCCAGACAGTGCACACACTGACTGGGGTATCTGCTCACTGTTCCCCCAATGCCCACACTGACTGGTGTATCTGCTCACTGTCCCCCGAATACCCACACAGACTGGTGTATTAGCTCATTATCACCCCAGTGCCCACACTGACTGGTGTATCTGCTCACTGTCCCCCCAATACCCACACTGACTGGTGTATCTGCTCACTGTCCACCCAGTGCCCACATTGACTGGTGTATTTGCTCACTGCCCCCCATACCCGCACTGACTGGTGTATCAGCTCACTGTTCCCCCAATGCCTACACTGACTGGTGTAACTGCTCACTGTCCCCCCAATACCAACACTGACTGGTGTGTCAACTCACCGTCCCCCCAACACCCACACTGTCTGGTGTATCTGCTCACTGTCCCCCTCTGAACACACTGACTGGTGTATCTGCTCACTGTCACCCTGCAATACCCACACTGACTGGCGTATCTGCTCACTGCCCCACCAACACCCACACTGACTGGTGTATCTGCTCACTGTCCCCACAATATCCACACTGACTGCTGTATCTGCTCACTATCCCCCCAATGCCTACACTGACTGGCGTATCTGCTCACTGACCCCCCAATACCCACACTGACTTGTGTATCAACACACTCTCAGCCCAATACCCACACTGACTGGTGTATCTGCTCACTGTCCCCCAATGCCCACACTGACTGGTGTATCTGCTCACTGTCCACAAATGTCCACACTGACTGGCATATCTGCTCACTGTCCCCCCAATACCCACACTGATGGTGTATCTGCTCACTGTCCCCCAGTGCCCACACTGGCTGGTGAATCTACTCACTGTTCCCCAGTGCCCACACTGACTAGTTTATCAGCTCACTGTCCCCCCAATACCCACACAGACTGGTGTATTAGCTCACTATCACCCCAGTGCCCACACTGACTGGTGTATCTGCTCACTGTCTCCCTGCAATACTCACACGGACTGGTGTATCAACACACTCTCAGCCCAATACCCACACTGACTGGTGTATCTGCTCACTTTCCCCCCAAACCCCACACTGACCGGTGTATCTGCTCACTGTCCCCCCAATACCCACACTGACTGGTGTATCTGCTCACTGTTCCCCCAATGCCCACACAGACTGGTGTATCTACTCACTGTCCCCCCAATGTCCACACTGACTGGTGTATCTACTCACTGTCCCCCAGTGCCCAAACTGACTGGTTTATCTGCTCACTGTTCCCCAGTGCCTACACTGACTTGTGTATCTGGTCACTGTCCCAACAGTGCACTTTCTCCCCTAATACCACACTGACTGGTGTATCTGCTCACTGTCCACAAGTGTCCACACTGACTGTCATATCTGCTCACTGTCCCCCCAATACCCACACTGATGGTGTATCTGCTCACTGTTCCCCCAATGCCCACACAGACTGGTGTATCTGCTCACTGTCCCCCCAATACCCACACTGACTGGTGTATCTGCTCACTGTCCCCCAATGCCCACACTGACTTGTGCATCTGCTCACTGTCCCCCCAATACCCACACTGACTGGTGTATCTGCTCACTGTCCCCCGAATACCCACACAGACTGGTGTATTAGCTCATTATCACCCCAGTGCCCACACTGACTGGTGTACCTGCTCACTGTCCCCCCAATACCCACACTGACTGGTGTATCTGCTCACTGTCCACCCAGTGCCCACATTGACTGGTGTATTTGCTCACTGCCCCCCATACCTGCACTGACTGGTGTATCAGCTCACTGTTCCCCCAATGCCTACACTGACTGGTGTATCTGCTCACTGTCCCCCCAATACCCACACTGACTGGTGTGTCAACTCACCGTCCCCCCAACACCCACACTGTCTGGTGTATCTGCTCACTGTCCCCCTCTGAACACACTGACTGGTGTATCTGCTCACTGTCACCCCGCAATACCCACACTGACTGGCGTATCTGCTCACTGTCCCCCAGTGCCCACACTGACTGGTGTATCTGCTCACTGCCCCACCAACACCCACACTGACTGGTGTATCTGCTCACTGTCCCCCCAATATCCACACTGATTGGTGTATCTGCTCGCTATCCCCCCAATGCCTACACTGACTGGTGTATCTGCTCACTGACCCCCCAATACCCACACTGACTGGTGTATCTGCTCACTATCCCCCCAACACCCGAACTGACTGGGTATCTGCTCACTGTCCCCCAGTGCCCACACTGACTGGTGTATCTGCTCACTGTCCCCCAGTGCCCACACTGATTGGTGTATCTGCTCATTGACCCCCAGTGCCCACTCTGACTGGTGTATCTGCTTACTGTCCCTCAATACCCACACTGACTGGTGTGTCAACTCATTTTCCCCCCAATACTCACACTGACAGGTGTATCTGCTCACTATCCCCCCAATACCCCCACGAACTGGTGTATCTGCTCACTGCCCCCCAGTGTCCACACTGACTGGTGTGTCTCCTCACTGTCCCCCCATTGCCCACACTGACAGGTGTATCTGCTCACTGTCCCCCAATACCCACACGAACTGGTGTATCCACTCAATGTCTCCCCGCTATATCCACACTGACTGGTAGATCTTCTGACAGTCCCCCCAATATCCACACTGACTGGTGTATCTGCTCACTGTGCCCCAGTGCCCACACTGACTGGTGTATCTGCTCACTGTCCCCCCATTACCCACACTGACTTGTGTAACTGCTCACTGTCCCCCCATTACCCACACTGACTTGTGTAACTGCTCACTGTCCCCCCAATGCCCACACTGACAGGTGTATCTGCTCACTGTCCCCCAATACCCACACGAACTGGTGTATCCACTCAATGTCTCCCCGCTATATCCACACTGACTGGTAGATCTTCTGACAGTCCCCCCAATATCCACACTGACTGGTGTATCTGCTCACTGTGCCCCAGTGCCCACACTGACTGGTGTATCTGCTCACTGTCCCCCCATTACCCACACTGACTTGTGTAACTGCTCACTGTCCCCCCAATGCCCACACTAACTCGTGTATCTGCTCACTGTCCCCCCTATACCCACACTGATTGGTGTATCGGCTTACTGTTCCCCCAATGACCACACTGACTGGTGTATCTGCTCACTGCCCCTCCCCACCACCCCAAATGCCCACACTGACTGGTGTATCAGCTCACTGTTCCCCCAATGCACACACTGACTTATGTATCTACTCACTGTCCCGCCTATAACTGCACTGACTGCTGTATCTGCTCACTGTCCTCACAGTACCCACACTGACTGTGGTATCTGCTCACTGTTCCCCCAATACCAACACTGACTGGTGTATCTGCTCACTGTCCTCCCAATGCCCACACTGACTGGTCTGTCAAATCACTGTCCCCCCAATATCCACACTGACCGGTGTATCTGCTCACTGTCCCCACAATACCCATGCTGATTGGTGTATCTGCTCACTTTTCCCCCAATGCCCACCCAGATTGGTGTATCTGCTCACTGTCCCCCCAATGCCCACACTGACTGGTGTATCTGCTCACTGTCCCCCAATACCTGAAGAAGGGCTGATGACCGAAACGTCGATTCTCCTGTTCCTTGGATGCTGCCTGACCTGCTGTGCTTTTCCAGCAACACATTTTCAGCTCTGATCTCCAGCATCTGCAGTCCTTACTTTCTCCCCTAATACCACACTGACTGGTGTATCTGCTCACTGTCCCCCAGTGCCCACACTGACTGGTGTATCTGCTCACTATCTTCCCAATACCCACACTGATGGTGTATCTGCTCACTGTCCCCCTAGTGCCCACACTGACTGGTGTATCTGCCCCTGGTCCCAAAAGCCACACTGACTTGTGTATCTCCTCACTGTCCCTCCAGTGCCCACACTGGTTGGTGAATCTACTCACTGTCTCCCCAATACCCACACTGACTGGTGTATCTGCTCACTGTCCACCAGTGCCCAAACTGACTAGTTTATCTGCTCACTGTCCCCCAGTGCCCACACTGACTGGTGTAACTGATCACTGTCCCCCCAATACCCACACAGACTGGTGTATTAGCTCACTCTCACCCCAGTGCCCACACTGACTGGTGTAACTGATCACTGTCCCCCCAATACCCACACAGACTGGTGTATTAGCTCACTCTCACCCCAGTGCCCACACTGACTGGTGTATCTGTTCACTGTCCCCCCAATGCCCACACTGACTGGTGTATCTCCTCACTGACCCCCAGTGGCCAGACTGACTGGAGTATCTGCTTACTGTCCTCACAGTGCACACACTGATTGGTGTATCTGCTCACTGTTCCCCCAATGCCCACACTGACTGGTGTATCTGCTCACTGTCCCCCCAATGCCCTCACTGACTGGTGTATCTGCTCACTGTCCCCCCAATGCCCACATTGACTCATGTATCTGCTCATTGTACCCCCAATACCCACACTGACTGGTCTATCTGCTCACTGTCTCCCCAATACCCACACAGACTGGTGTATTAGTTCACTATCACCCCAGTGCCCACACTGACTGGTGTATCTTCTCACTGTCCCCCCAATACCCACACTGACTGGTGTATCTGTTCACTGTCCGCCCAGTGCCCACATTGACTGGTGTATTTGCTCACTGCCCCCGCATACCCGCACTGACTGGTGTATCAGCTCACTGTTCCCCCAATGCCTACACTGACTGGTGTCTCTGCTCACTGTCCCCCCAATACCCACACTGACTGGTGTGTCAACTCACTGTTCCCCCAACACCCACACTGTCTGGTGTATCTGCTCACTGTCCCCCACTGAACACACTGACTGGTGTATCTGCTCACTATCCCCCCAATACCCACACTGACTGGTGTATCTGCTCACTATCCCCCCAATGCCTACACTGACTGGTGTATCTGCTCACTGACCCCCCTATACCCACACTGACTGGTGTGTCAACTCACTGTCCCCCCAACACCCACACTGACTGGCGTATCTGCTGACTGTCCCCCAGTGCCCACACTGATTTGTGTATCTGCTCATTGTCCCCCAGTGCCCACTCTGACTGGTGTATGTGCTTATTGTCCCTCAATACCCACACTGACTGGTGTGTCAACTCATTTTCACCCCAATACCCACACTGACTGGTGTATCTGCTGACTGTCCCCCACTGAAGACACTGACAGGTGTAGCTGCTCACTGTCACCCCAATGCCCACACTGATTGGTGTATCTGCTCACTGTCCCCCAGTGCCCACACTGACTGGTGTATCTGCTCATTGTCCCCCAGTGCCCACGCTCACAGGTGTGTCTACTCATTGTCCCCAGTACCCCCACTGACTGGTGTATCTTCTCACTGTCCCCCCAATACCCACACGGACTGGTGTATCTGCTCACTGCCCCCCAGTGTCCACACTGACTGGTGTATCTCCTCACTGTCCCCCCAGTGCCCACACTGACAGGTGTATCTGCTCACTGCCCCCCAATGCCCACACTGACTGGTGTATCTCCTCACTGTCCCCCCAGTGCCCACACTGACAGGTGTATCTCCTCACTGTCCCCCCAGTGCCCACACTGACAGGTGTATCTGCTCACTGTCCCTCCAATACCCACACTGACTGGTCTATCTGCTCACTGTCTCCCCAATACCCACACAGACTGGTGTATTAGCTCACTATCACCCCAGTGCCCACACTGACTGGTGTATCTGCTCACTGTCCCCCCAATACCCACACTGACTGGTTTTTCTGCTCACTGTCCACCCAGTGCCCACATTGACTGGTGAATTTGCTCTCTGCCCCCCATACCCGCACTGACTGGTGTATCAGCTCACTGTTCCCCCAATGCCCACACTGACTGGTGTGTCAACTCACTGTCCCGCCAACACCCAAACTGTCTGGTGTATCTGCTCACTGTCCCCCACTGAACACACTGACTGGTGTATCTGCTCACTGTCCCCCCAATACCCACACTGACTGGTGTATCTGCTCACTATCCCCCCAATGTTTACACTGACTGGTGTATCTGCTCACTGCCCCACCAACACCCACACTGACTGGTGTATCTGCTCACTGTCCCCCCAACACCCGCACTGACTGGCGTATCTGCTGACTGTCCCCCAGTGCCCACACTGACTGGTGTATCTGCTCACTGTCCCCCAGTGCCCACACTGACTGGTGTATCTGCTCACTGTCCACCGAGTGCCCACATTGACTGGTCTATTTGCTCACTGTTCCCACAATACCCACACTGACTGGTGTATCTGCTCACTGCCCCCCCAATACCCACATTGACTGGTGTATCTGCTCACTGTGCCCCCATTCCCGCACTGACGAGTGTATCTGCTCACTGTCGCCCCGCAATACCCACACTGACTTGCGTATCTACTCACTGTCCCCCACTGCCTACACTGACTGGGGTATCTGCTCACTGTCCCCCCAATACCCACACTGGCTGGTGTATCTGCTCACTGTCCCCCCCAATGCCGACATTGACTGGAGTATCTGCTCACTGTTGCCCCGCAATACCAACACTGACTGGTGTATCTGTTCACTGATGCCCCAATGCCCACACTGACTGGTGTATCTGTTCACTGTCCCCTAGTGCCCACACAGACTGGTATATCTGCTCACTGTACCCCAGTGCCCAGACTGATTGGCGTTTCTGCTCACTGTCCACCGATTCCCCAAACTCACTGGTGTGTCAACTCACTTTCCCCCCAATACCCACACTCACTGGTGTATCTGCTCACTGTCCCACCAATACCCACACAGACTGGTGTATCTGCTCACTGTTCCCCTAATACCCACACTGACTGGTGTATCTGGTCACTGCCCACCCCTCCCCCTAAATGCCCACACTGACTAGTGTATCAGCTCACTGTTCTCCCAATGCACACACTGACTGGTGTATCTGCTCACTGTCCCGCCTATACCTGCACTGACTTGTGTATCTGCTCACTGCCACCAATGGCCACACTGACTGGTGTATCTGCTCACTGTCCCCCCAATACCCACACTTACTGGTGTATCTGCTCACTGTCCCCCCAATGCCCACACTGACTGGTCTGTCACATCACTGTCCCCTCAATACCCACACTGACTGGTGTATCTGCTCACTGTCCCCCAGTGCCCACACTGACTGGAGTATCTGCTCCCTGTTCCCCCAGTGCCCACACTGACTGGTGTATCTGCTCACTGTCCCCCAGTGTCCACACTGACTGGTGTATCTGGTTATTGCTCCCTGGATCATGGGCTCTTTATCTCCCAGATTTGAAAAAGAAACACTTTCTTGGTTTCACAAACTCTGCACTCATCATCAGCACAGGAGATAAACTGCCTCTTCAATTTTTCTTCAATTCTATTTATCGGATCAACTATTCCTGGATTGGTCACTTCAATGGGTACATTTTTCCTGCTCAGTGGTAGATCAGTGGGTGCTCAGTGGGGGATCAGTGGGAGATCAGTGGGAGATCAGTGGGGGATCAGTGGGGGATCAGTGGGGGATCAGTGGGGGATCAGAGGGGGATCAGTGGGAGATCAGTGGGAGATCAGTGGGGGATCAGTGGTGGATCAGTGGGGGATCAGTGGGAGATCAGTGGGAGATCAGTGGGGGATCAGTGGGTGCTCAGTGGGAGATCAGTGGGAGATCAGTGGGGGATCAGTGGGGGATCAGTGGGGGATCAGTGGGGGATCAGTGGGGGATCAGAGGGGGATCAGTGGGGGATCAGTGGGGGATCAGTGGGAGATCAGTGGGGGATCAGTGGGGGATCAGTGGGAGATCAGTGGGAGATCAGTGGGGGATCAGTGGGTGCTCAGTGGGAGATCAGTGGGGGATCAGTGGGGGATCAGTGGGGGATCAGAGGGGGATCAGTGGGGGATCAGTGGGGGATCAGTGGGAGATCAGAGGGGGATCAGTGGGGGATCAGTGGGGGATCAGTGGGGGATCAGTGGGTGCTCAGTGGGTGCTCAGTGGGGGATCAGTGGGAGATCAGTGGGAGATCCGTGGGGGATCAGTGGGTGCTCAGTGGGTGCTCAGTGGGGGATCAGTGGGGGATCAGTGGGGGATCAGTGGGAGATCAGTGGGAGATCAGTGGGGTATCAGTGGGGGATCAGTGGGAGATCAGTGGGGGATCAGTGGGAGATCAGTGGGAGATCAGTGGGGGATCAGAGGGAGATCAGTGGGGGATCAGTGGGGGATCAGTGGGGGATCAGTGGGGGATCAGTGGGAGATCAGTGAGGGATCAGAGGGAGATCAGTGGGGGATCAGTGGGGGATCAGTGGGGGATCAGTGGGAGATCAGTGGGGGATCAGAGGGAGATCAGTGGGGGATCAGTGGGGGATCAGTGGGGGATCAGTGGGGGATCAGTGGGGGATCAGTGGGAGATCAGTGGGGGATCCGTGGGGGATCAGTGGGGGATCAGTGGGGGATCAGTGGGAGATCAGTGGGGGATCAGAGGGGGATCAGTGGGGGATCAGTGGGGGATCAGTGGGGGATCAGTGGGTGCTCAGTGGGTGCTCAGTGGGGGATCAGTGGGGGATCAGTGGGGGATCCGTGGAGGATCCGTGGGGGATCAGTGGGTGATCAGTGGGAGATCAGTGGGAGATCAGTGGGGGATCAGTGGGGGATCCGTGGGGGATCAGTGGGGGATCCGTGGGGGATCCGTGGGGGATCAGTGGGGGATCCGTGGGGGATCAGTGCAGTTCAGAGTGAAGCAGCATCCAAGGTGATATTGAAGAATCGGTGCAGCAGTGCAGTGCCCTGTGGTGAGAGCCCTTTGGTAACAAGATGGAGAGGAAGAGATTATGTTTGAAGATGATGATTAAGGAGAGAACAGGGTGAAGGTTTCCAATCCGCGTTGATTGAGCGAATTGGGAACGGGTCACAGTTATAAGGGCTGGAACCTGAGCACGAAGGAGTAAATAATATCCAAAACTAAACTGGGCAGAAGGAGGTGGTTAGGGAAAGTGACAGTGTGGACAGAGTTAAAAATCACACCACACCAGGTTATAGTCCAACAGGTTTAATTGGAAGCACACTAGCTTTCAGAGCGACGCTCCTTCACCAGGTGGACAAACCATGGCAGAGGAGAGAGTGAAGAATGTACAGTCAGCTAGGAGGAGGGTCAAAGGGGGAGAAAGATACAGGGAAAGTGGAGGGACAAGGATGGTGTGGAATGAGGAACAAGAGAGGTGAGATAACAGCGAGAGAGGGGAAATGAGAGATAAAGATGGAGAATGGATGTAGGATGTAGGAAGAGGTGAGATAGCGGAAGAAATGCGAAAGAGACAAGACAAGGAAGAGGCCGGGATAGATAAAGGCAGAGGGAGGAAACGAACCAGAGGATTGTGGTGAATCTGTCAGCTCTGCAGGAGACCCCACAACAAGGAGTGATTCATTCAGCGATTGTTGACCCCAGGCAGAGAAGGAGAGGAGGTGCAGGGACCCCAGCACTGCCAGTCTGTCCGAAAAGGGCTGGAGCTGAGGGAGGTTGGACAGGAGGTTACACTTGTAACATTCCCTTGAGTCAGAAGGTCTGGAAGGAGGTAGATGGGACCCGTGATGTGATCCTGGTGGGGTGTTCATCTCTCATGGGCTCGGAGTGTAGGACAGTTTCCTATCCATCTCACTCCCCCACCCCCCACCTCCTACTGTGAGATAGTTCTTCAGCTTGACTCACGGGTGCTCCATGACCTGAGAGTTAACAGGCCAGACCCACTAAACAGCCATCTCCCTTTCTGTATTGTCTGCAGCCTAACTGATCCTGAAGCCACCAAAGGAGTCCTTGCCTCAATCGCTACCTCTCTGAAATCCTACAAGTTTAACTACCAAGGAGCCAAGATCCTGACAGGAAACGAGGAGGGGGTTTTTGGATGGGTCACAGCCAATTACCTGCTGGAGAACTTCGTAAAGGTAAGGGAGCAGAAACGAAGGTCAGTACAGCCATTCCAACTCTCAGAGACTCACACACCCCAAATGCAGACTACCCCTTTCACTGTTACCAGTGGGGGGGGTTAACCTTTATTTAGTCGTTGACAGGACATGGGCATCGCAGATTGGACAACATTTGCTGCCTGTCCTTAGTTGCCCCTGGGAACAAATTGTTTAGCCCCCAGGAAGAGTATTATGTGCTGTGATAGCAATGGAGAGGGTGAAGAGGAGATTGACCAGGATGTTGCCTGGACTGGAGAGTTTCAGTTCTAGAGAGAGATTGGATAGACTGGGGATGTTTTTCTTAGAGCAGAGGAGATTGAGAAGGGACATGATTGAAATGAATACAGTTATGAGAGAGGTGGATAGGGTGGATTCACTCCTTCAAAAGGCCAGCAAAGCCAACAGGCCAGGGGCAACTCTCTCCAGATAACAGTCTCTGGTTATCCAGCTCTCGGCTCCACTGCAACGTCGAGTCAACCATCACTGCTCAGAGACAATGTCTCTGCTCAGCGGGAGAGGGACAGGGAGAGGGAGAGGGACAGGGAGAGGGACAGGGACAGGGACAGGGAGAGGGAGAAGGAGAGGGAGAGGGAGAGGGAGAGGGACAGGGACAGGGAGAGGGACAGGGACAGGGAGAGGAACAGGGAGAGGGAGAGGGACAGGGAGAGGGAGAGGGAGAGGGACAGGGACAGGGAGAGGGAGAGGGAGAGGGACAGGGAGAGGGACAGGGAGAGGGAGAGGGACAGGGACAGGGAGAAGGAGAGGGAGAGGGAGAAGGAGAGGGAGAGGGAGAAGGAGAGGGACAGGGAGAAGGAGAGGGAGAGGGAGAGGGACAGGGAGAAGGAGAGGGAGAGGGAGAGGGAGAGGGACAGGGAGAGGGAGAAGGAGAGGGAGAGGGAGAGGGAGAGGGACAGGGACAGGGAGAGGGACAGGGAGAGGGAGAGGGACAGGGAGAGGGAGAAGGAGAGGGAGAGGGAGAGGGAGAGGGAGAAGGAGAGGGACAGGGAGAGGGACAGGGAGAGGGACAGGGAGAGGGACAGGGACAGGGAGAGGGAGAGGGAGAGGGAGAGGGACAGGGATAGGGAGAGGGAGAGGGAGAGGGACAGGGAGAGGGAGAGGGAAAGGGAGAGGGACAGGGAGAGGGAGAGGGAGAGGGAAAGGGAGAGGGAGAGGGAGAGGGAGAAGGAGAGGGACAGGGAGAAGGAGAGGGAGAGGGAGAGGGACAGGGACAGGGAGAAGGAGAGGGAGAGGGAGAAGGAGAGGGAGAGGGAGAGGGAGAGGGAGAAGGAGAGGGACAGGGAGAGGGAGAGGGAGAGGGAAAGGGAGAGGGACAGGGAGAGGGAGAGGGAGAGGGAAAGGGAAAGGAGAGGGACAGGGAGAGGGAGAAGGAGAGGGAGAGGGACAGGGACAGGGAGAGGGACAGGGAGAAGGAGAGGGAGAGGGAGAGGGAGAAGGACAGGGAGAAGGAGAGGGAGAGGGAGAAGGAGAGGGAGAGGGAGAGGGACAGGGAGAGGGAGAGGGAAAGGGAGAGGGACAGGGAGAGGGAGAGGGAGAGGGAAAGGGAGAGGGACAGGGAGAGGGAGAAGGAGAGGGAGAGGGAGAGGGAGAAGGAGAGGGACAGGGAGAAGGAGAGGGAGAGGGACAGGGACAGGGAGAAGGAGAGGGAGAGGGAGAGGGAGAAGGAGAGGGAGAGGGAGAGGGAGAGGGAGAAGGAGAGGGACAGGGAGAGGGAGAGGGAGAGGGAAAGGGAGAGGGACAGGGAGAGGGAGATGGAGAGGGAAAGGGAGAGGGACAGGGAGAGGGAGAAGGAGAGGGAGAGGGAGAGGGACAGGGAGAAGGAGAGGGAGAGGGAGAGGGAGAGGGACAGGGACAGGGAGAAGGAGAGGGAGAGGGAGAAGGAGAGGGAGAGGGAGAGGGAAAGGGAGAGGGACAGGGAGAGGGAGAGGGAGAGGGAAAGGGAGAGGGACAGGGAGAGGGAGAAGGAGAGGGAGAGGGAGAGGGAGAAGGAGAGGGACAGGGAGAAGGAGAGGGAGAGGGAGAGGGACAGGGACAGGGAGAAGGAGAGGGAGAGGGAGAAGGAGAGGGAGAGGGAGAGGGAGAGGGAGAAGGAGAGGGACAGGGAGAGGGAGAGGGAGAGGGAAAGGGAGAGGGACAGGGAGAGGGAGATGGAGAGGGAAAGGGAGAGGGACAGGGAGAGGGAGAAGGAGAGGGAGAGGGAGAGGGAGAAGGAGAGGGACAGGGAGAAGGAGAAGGAGAGGGAGAGGGAGAGGGACAGGGACAGGGAGAAGGAGAGGGAGAGGGAGAAGGAGAGGGAGAGGGAGAGGGAGAGGGACAGGGAGAGGGAGAGGGAGAGGGACAGGGACAGGGAGAAGGAGAGGGAGAGGGAGAAGGAGAGGGAGAGGGAGAGGGACAGGGAGAGGGACAGGGAGAAGGAGAGGGACAGGGAGAAGGAGAGGGAGAGGGAGAGGGACAGGGAGAGGGACACGGACAGTGAGAGGGAGAGGGAGAGAGAGAGAGACAGGGACAGGGACAGTGAGAGGGAGTGGGACAGGGAGAGGGACAGAGACATTGGCAGGGAGAGGGAGAGGGAGAGGGACAGAGACAGGAACAGGGACAGGGACAGGGAGAGGGACAGGGACAGGGAGAGGGAGAGGGAGAGGGACAGAGACAGGAACAGGGACAGGGACAGGGAGAGGGACAGGGACAGGGACAGGGAGAGGGAGAGGGACAGAGACAGGAACAGGGACAGGGTCAGGGAGAGGGACAGGGACAGGGACAGGGACAGGGAGAGGGACAGAGACAGGAACAGGGACAGGGTCAGGGAGAGTGACAGGGACAGGGAGAGGGACAGGACAGGGACAGAGATAGGGACAGGGATAGAGACAGAGACAGAGACAGGGACACGGATAGAAACAGGGACAGGGACAGGGACAGGGATAGGGACAGGGATAGAGACAGAGATAGGGTCAGGGATAGGGTCAGGGATAGGGTCAGGCTGCAAGGATAGTTTCAGGAACAGAGACAGGAACAGGAACAGGGACAGTGCAGTCAGATGCTGTTGGGAATGTGGTGAAGCAGCTACATTGTGATGTATACCAGGTTGGGGTAGAGCTGATATTGTCAGAGTTAAGTTAGGAAGCGTTCCCTTTCACTTCCCATGATTCTAGAAGGAGGTTTTCAGGTAACAAGTGAGGTGTGTTCAGATAGTATATAAATGCACAGTACCCTCTGCTCCTCACCAACATTCACCCTTTACCCACCATCGTTTCATCGAGCTCCCAATGCATCAACAGATAGGACCACCCAGAGGTCACCTTCCTTCTGGTCACCCACCCTTTCCCAGCCCTATACTGTACATACTGCTCTCTAAGCTGGGTGGGTAGGATTGAGGGATAGAGGCTAGGGTGGGAAACTGGAATTTTGGAAGAGGATGGAATCGAAGGATATGGGGAGAGGTTAGCATTGAGAAATACAGGAAGAGATTGGGATTGAAGGATATGGGGAGAGTTTGGGATTGAGGGATACAGAGAGGGTGGGAATTGAAGGATATGGGGAGAGGTGGGATGGAGGAACACAGGGATATGGTGGGATTGAGAAATGCAGGAAGAGGGTGGAACTAAGGGATATGGTGAGATTGAGGGCAGTGGGAGGGGATGGGATTGAGGGAAAGAGAGAGAGGGTGGGATTGAGGAATGCAGAAAGAGGGTGGGGTTGAGGTGTACTGGGAGAGGGGTGGAATTGAGAGATATAGGGAGAAGGTGGGATTGAGGGATCTGGGAAATGGGTGGGATTGAAGGACACAGAAGTGGGTGGGGCTAAAGGGGAAGGTGTGTAGGTGGGATTGTTATGTGATACTGAGAAGGTGTGACCATCTTTTATAGACCCTTCTCGCTCCTACAAATTCCTACCTTCGGCATTCTCGCCCCCTTTCAGAGGTGAGACGTGGAGAAACAGGGTGATTGTCAGAGCCAGTCCCGACACAGTAACAGCCTTGTTCCTGTCTCAGCCTGAGGAGATCTAACACCTTCTGAATGGTCTGCCCTTCTTTTACAGTATGGATGGGTTGGAAGATGGATCAAACCAATTAAAAAGACAGTGGGAGCCATGGACTTTGGGGGTGCATCCACTCAGATCTCCTTCGTACCCAGCCAAGAAATCGAAAATCCTGAAAATAAAGCTGTTCTACGTCTGTATGGCTATAACTATGAAGTATACACTCACAGCTACCTCTGTTACGGGAGGGACCAGGTTTTGAAGAAAGTGTTTTCGAAAATGATGATTGTAAGAGACTATACTTTCAGTTGAAAGTATAACATTTCATTTAAGAATTCCATGAAGCTTCCATGTGTGTTTGTGGGTATGAATTAGGGATACGGGAGGTTGGGGAGGCGGAATCGAGGGATATGAAGAAAGATAAGTCATCTTGAGGAATAAAGGGAGAGTATGAGTGCGTAGATTGAAGGAATTTGTTATGATAGTTAAATAATATAATATATTTATAGTATATGAATATCTAACTGTTTCTGTTTCTCCCACAGGCCCAGAATTATGACAGTTATATTGATAACCCCTGCATGCCAAATGGCTATAACGCCTCTTACCCACTGAAGTTTATATACAACAGCCCATGCACAGCAAGTGAGAAACCTCAGGATTACTCTCCTGACAAGACCATAACCTTCAGAGGCACTTCACAACCACTTGAGTGCTATCAGTTGGTCGACTCCATCTTTAACTTTAGCCCCTGTAACCATAGCAACTGTGCGTTCAACAATGTCTACCAACCTGAGGTCACTGGCGACTTTCTGGTAAGTTGATGTTGGTCTATAAAACACAGCAACAGGTGTTTGTGATCTACTCAAACCTTTTCTTATAAATCTACCCCGTGTAGTTAAATTCCGTTTCCCCTCATACAGTTGTGTGACTCTCCTGTGCACTGTTCAATCCAACTCCCCCAGTCGAATGAGTTCCTCATTCTAATCATTGTCTCAGTGATGATCTTTTATAGGGTGCATTTATATATGATCTTGACCTTCCCGATAAGAGTAAACATTCACTCGGCATCGACTCCATCAAAACCATTCTGAAGTCCTCGATTGAGTCAGCCCTCAGCCTTCTCGTTCTCTCGAGGGAGAAGAGGTTGACCTTTCTCTGATAATGTAAGCGTACACATTTCTGGGGCAGTGTCCTTATAAATCACCTCTGCATCCTATCCAGGACTGTGGTAAAACCATTTTGGAATATGGTAACCAGAACTGCACAGGTTTCTCTACCCCTAATCTAATTAAAGTTCGGCGCAGAGTTAAAAGGACTTTCCTTCTGTTCAAAATTTAAGGAATAGGAGCAGGATTAGGCCACACCACCCGGCTCCACTGCACAATATAACTGTGACTAATGCTTGGCTTCAACTTGGTTTTACCCCCAGCTCTGATTCCCAAAGAGACCAAAGCTCTGTCCAACCCAGCCTGAAACATATTCGATCGTCCAGAAACAAAATATAGAATCCCTACAGTGTGGAAACAGTCCACACTGACCCTCTGAAAGGTATCCCACCCAGACCCATTCCCCTAATCTATTACTTTACATTTCCCCCTGACTAATGCATCCAACCTATACATCCCTGAACACTACGGGCAATTTAGCATGGCTAATTCACCTGACCTGCACGTCTTTGGACTGTGGGAGGAAACCGGAGCACCCGGAGGAAACCCACGCAGACACGGGGAGAACGTGCAAACTCCACACAGACAGTCGCCCGAGGCTGGAGTTGAACCCGGGTCTCTGGTGCTGTGAGACAGCAGTGCCAACCACTGAGCTACTGTGCCACACCCATACATTCTATTATAGAACCCCCGAGGCTAAACTAAGGCTTAACATGATTGGTATATTTGTCAAGGATGCCTTTATATCCTTTAGGGAAGGGAATCTGCCATCCATACCTGGTCTGGCCTACATGTATCTCCAGGCACTGGGCAGTGTGGTTCACTCTTAACTGCCCTCTGAAATGGCTCAACAAGCTTTTAAAAACTGCAACAAAGTTTAAAGAAGTGGGTGAAACCAGATGGACCATCTGGCATCAACCAAAAACGACAAGGGCAACCCAGCCTTGGTGACCCGGCAATGTCTATTCACCGACATCTGGGATTCGTGCCAAAATCAGGCAAGCTGTCTCACAGACTCATCAAACAACAATCACACCCACAGAATCATACCATGCAGATAATGTCCCAGACACCACCATTATCCACTGACACGATAGACCCAACAGAAGTGGCATCACTGTGGTATACTGTCGGAAGGGAGTTGCCCTGGTGTCCTCAACATTGACTCTGGACCCCATGAAGTCTCATGGCTTCAGGTCAAGCGTGGGCAAGGAAACCTTTTGATGAATACTAAGTACCGTCCTCCCTCGGCTGATGAACCGCGATTCCTCCGTGTGGCGGATTTCAATGTCCACCCCCAAGAGTGGGTCAGCGGCAACACTGACTGATCAAATTGGTCAGGGCCTGAAGGGCATGGCTGCTAGACTGGGTCTGCGGAAGGTGATGAGGACACCAATAAGAGGGAAGAACATAGTTGACCTCATCCTTACCAAATTGCCAGCTGCAGATGTATCTATCCATGACAGTATCGGTAGGAGGGACAATCTTGTGGAGACCAAGTACCACTTTCACACTGAGAATAACCCCCCCATTGTGTTGTGTGGCACCATCACTGTGCTATATGGGATAGATGTCGAGCAACACAAGACTGGGCATCCATGAGGCACTGTGGATCATCAACAGTAGCAGAACCAAACTATAGGACAATCTGGAACCTCCTGGCCTGGCATATCCCCCACTTAACCATTACCATCAAGCCGGGGCATCAACCCTCATTCAATGGAATGTACAGGAGAGCATGCCAGGAGCAGTACCAGGCATACCTGAAAATGAGCTGTCAATGTGGTGAAGCCACCAAACAGGATTACTTGCCAAACAGCAAAAGTAGCAAGTGCTAGACAGAGCTAAGCGATCCCACAATCAACGGGTCAGATGGAAGCTCTGTAGTCCTGCCACATCCAGTCGTGAACGGTGACAGACAATTAAACAACTCACTGGGGGAGGTGGCTCCACAAGTATCCCCATCCTAAATGATGGAAGAGTTCACACATCAGTGTAAAAGATAAGGCTGAAGCTTTTGCAGCAATTTTCAGCCAGAAGTGCCAAGTAATTGATCCATCTCAGCCTCCTTCAGTGGTCCCCAGCATCACAGATACCAGTCTTCAGTCAATTCGATTCATTCCCTATGAGATCAAGAAATGATTGGAGACACTGGATACTGCAAAGGCTACAGGCCCTGACAACATTTCAGCAATAGTACTGAACTCCAGAATTTGCCGCTCCCCTAGCCAAACAGATCCAGTATAGTTATAACACTGGCATCTACCTGACAATGTGGAAAATTCCCCTGTACTTATAAAGCAGGACAAATCCAACCTGGTCAATTATTGCCCCATCAATCTACACTCCATCATAATCAGTAAAGTGATGGAAGGGGTCATCAACAGCGCTATCAAGCAGCACTTGTTCAGCAATAACCTGCTCAGTGACGCCCAGTTTGAGTTCCCCCAGGGACACTCAGCTTCTGACCTCATTATAGCCTTGGAGAAAGGGAAGACTGCAGATGCTGGAGAGTCAGAGTCAAAAGTGTGGCACTGGAAAAGCACAGCAGGTCAGGCAGCGTCCGAGGAACAGGAATGTGATGATCAGGAATTCCTGATGAAGGGCTTATGCCTGAACTGTCGATTCTCCTGCTCCTCTGATGCCGCCTGACCTGCTGTGCTTTTCCAGCACCACACTTTTTGACTCATTACAATCTTGGTAAAAGAGTTGATGATTGCACAACATTCAAAACCATCTGCAAGTCCTTAGCTAGAGAAGTCATCCATGTCTAAATGCAGCAAGATTTGGACCACATTCAGACCTGGCTGACAAGTGGTCAGTAATAATTGTGCATTACACTATCTCCGACAAAAGAGGATCTGACAATCTCCTTTTTTACGTTCAATGGCCTTACCATCACAGAATCCCCCACTATTATTATCCTGAGGATATCATAAACCACAAACTGAAATGAGGCAGACAGATAAAGACAGTGGCTACAAGAGCAGGTCAGAGGCTAGGAATACTGCAGCAAGTAACTCACCTTCTGACTCCCCAAAGCCTGTCCATCTTCGACAAGGCACAGGTCAGGAGTGTGATGGAATATTCCCCACTTGCCCTGGATGGGTGCAGCTCCAACAACACTCAAGAAACTCAACACTATTCAGGACAAAAAAAGACACTTTGGCATCCCATTGACTCACTTCAGCGCCAATGCACAGTGGCGACAGTCTGTAAACCACCAAAGCTCTTCTGACAGTACCTTAAACATCTGCATTCTCCACCATCTAGAAGGATAAGGGCAGCAGATACATGGGAATGCCATATTATCTGCAAGTTGCCCTCCGAGCCATTTACCATCCCAACTGGGAGATGTATTCCAGTTCCATCAGTGTTGCTGGGTCAAAGTCCTGAAGCTCCCAGTCTAATGCCATGATGGTTGCCTGTATCATACAGGCTGCAGTGGTTCAAGAAGGCAGCTCATCACTATCTTCTCAAGAGGCAACTAGTCCCAGCCAGCATTGCCCCTGAACAAAACAGAACATCAACAACACCAGGAACTTGGTGACCTCCCTGATCTTCCTACCAAAATGTACAACCTCATATGTATCTGTGTTGAGTTTTATCATTTATTTGCCCCTTCTGCAAGTTTATTAATAATGTGTTGCAGTCCTCCTTTCCTCTCCCTACCTGGCATCACCTACAAATTTAGAACTTTCGCTTTTAATTCCAAAGTGCACATCATTCATTTGAACAGCAGTGTTCCCTAGCTGACTCTTCTGCACTCTAAGTAATGCCCCTTTAACTCCCACTTTTTGTCTTCCTAGCTCAAGGTTAACAGTACTCCCGGATTCCCCTCAACATTTTGGAAATAAAGAGAGACTTCTTTTGGTTACTGTTCATAACAAGCCTGGAACAAAATCATTTTCTAGCATCTATTCAGCCACTTTGCCTTCATCTCACACTCTCTGACCTTGTGCATTGTCTGTTGTTCAGCACCTTACTGAAAGTCTTTCCAAAAATTCAGATAAATTACATCTATTGCATTACCACTACCACCCAAAAATGTTCTTCAGGTGTTGATCAGATGATCTAAGTGTTGCCATGTAACTCCAAGCTGCAGGGACACATGGAACATGGGGACATCTATCCAAGTCCCATTCACCTTTACTTGTCTCTCAGCTCTCTACCCTGTCGCCAGTGCAGAGCTCAATGGACAGAAGGAGCACCAACCAAGGGTATTTGAGTATCAAGGCACTGAGCTCATGATTGACTCCTCAGGGTCTCAGCCTGGCCCTCGGGCACGACTACCTCTCACTGGAGTCTGTCTGTCTTCTCCCTCCTTCAGTATTTGAAAGCCCATCTTACACTCAGGATTAACACTACTCCCAGATTCCCCTTGCTGCTTTGGACATAAAAAGAGTATTTTTTTAAAACACATATTGTTCACAGCAATCAGGGAACAAAGTCATTTCTGAAAGTTCCAATTGATCACGAAACCAATGTCCTATTTTTCCCTTCAGCTCTAAAAGAACATTAATGACCATTCTGATCAAGAGCAGGAATGATTTCACCAGGGATAGCAACTGTTTTGCACTTCTTCAGATGCATTTAGCAACACTGTAGACAGAGCTTTATTCTGTATGTAACCACATGCAGTCCCTGCCCTGGGAGTGTTTGATGGGGGACAGTACAGAGTGAGTTTTACTCTGTATCTAACCCTGTGCTGTCCCTGTCCCTGTCCCTGGGAGTGTTTGATGGGGGTCAGTATAGAATGAGCTTTATTCTGTATCTAACCCCGTGCTGTCCCTGTCCCTGGGAGTGTTTGATGGGGGACAGTATAGAGTGAGCTTTATTCTGTATCTAACCCCATGCTGTCTCTGCCCTGGGAGTGTTTGATGGGGGACAGTATAGAGAGAGCTTTATTCTGTATCTAATCCCGTGCTGTCCCTGTCCCTGGGAGTGTTTGATGGGGACAGTGTAGAGTGTGCTTTATTCTGTATCTAACCCCATGCTGTCTCTGTCCCTCAGAGTGTTTGATGGGGACAGTATAGAGTGAGCTTTATTCTGTATCTAACCCCATGCTGTCCCTGTCCCTGGGAGTGTTTGATGGGGGTCAGTATAGAATGAGCTTTATTCTGTATCTAACCCCATGCTGTCCCTGCCCTGGGAGTGTTTGATGGGGACAGTATAGAGTGAGCTTTATTCTGTATCTAACCCCGTGCTGTCCCTGTCCTGGGAGTGTTTGATGGGGACAGTGTAGAGTGAGCTTTATTCTGTATCTAACCCCATGCTGTACCTGTCCCTGGGAGTGTTTGATGGGGACAGTATAAAGTGAGCTTTACTCTGTGTCTAACCCCGTGCTGTCCCTGCCCTGGGAGTGTTTGATGGGGTCAGTATAGAGTGAGCTTTATTCTGTATCTAACCCCATGCTGTCCCTGCCCTGGGAGTGTTTGATGGGGACAGTGTAGAGTGTGCTTTATTCGGTATCTAACCCTGTGCTGTCCCTGTCCCTGGGAGTGTTTGGTGGGGGACAGTATAGAGAGAGCTTTATTCCGTATCTAATCCCTTGCTGTCCCTGTCCATCGGAGTGTTTGATGGGGACAGTATAGAGTGAGCTTTATTCTGTATCTAACCCCATGCTGTCCCTGCCCTGGGAGTGTTTGATGGGGACAGTGTAGAGGGAGCTTTATTCTGTATCTAACCCCGTGCTGTCCCTGTCCTGGGAGTGTTTGATGGGGACAGTGTAGAGTGAGCTTTATTCTGTATCTAACCCCATGCTGTACCTGTCCCTGGGAGTGTTTGATGGGGTCAGTATAGAGTGAGCTTTATTCTGTATCTAACCCCATGCTGTACCTGTCCCTGGGAGTGTTTGATGGGGACAGTATAGAGTGAGCTTTACTCTGTATCTAACCCAGTGCTGTCCCTGTCCTGGGAGTGTTTGATGGGGTCAGTATAGAGTGAGCTTTATTCTGTATCTAACCCCATGCTGTACCTGTCCCTGGGAGTGTTTGATGGGGACAGTACAGAGTGAGCTTTACTCTGTATCTAACCCCGTGCTGTCCCTGCACTGGGAGTGTTTGTGGTGGACCATGTAGAGGAAGTTCTACGTTTTGTTTAAAAGAGTAGAGGAGGCTTTAATTTCACTTTAGAGGAGTAGAGAGAGCTTTACTCTGTCTATACCCAATGCTGTCGTTGTACTAGGTGTGTTTGATGGGGACAGTGTAGAGAGAGCTATATTTTCAGTATAAAAGATTGAGAGTACTTTACTCAGTTTAAAACAGTAGCTTTACTCAGTATTTAATCCTGTGCTGTCCCTGTCTTATGGTGTTTGATGAGGACAGCATCGAGAGAGCTTTATTCTCAACAGAAAAGATAGATTGAGTTTCCTCTGTATCTAACATGTGTTGTACCTGCCTTAAGAGTGTCTGATCAGGACACTGAAACGGCAGCTTTATTTAGTATTTTACCCCAAGTTGGAACTATCTCGGGAGTGTTTGAGGGGGGAAGTGCAGAGGGAGCTTTACCATAAACTACAGGAGCCGAATTGGGCTCTTTGGCCAATCAAGTCTGATCCACCATTTGATTATGTTTGATATGTTTCTCAACCCCATTCTCCTGCATTCTCCCCTCAATCCTCTTACCAATCAAGAACCTATCCATCTCTGTCTTAAAAACACTCAATGATTTGGCATATACAGCCTTCTGTGGCAATGATTCACCACCTTCTGGCTGAAGAGATTCCCTCTCATCTCTGGTCTAAAGGGTTATCCCTTCACTCTGAGGCTGTGCTAGTCTCTCCTTCTAGTGGAAATATCTTCTCCACTTCCACGCGATCCAAGCCTCTCAGTATTCTGTAAGTTTCGATGAGATGCCCCTTCATCCTTTTAAATTCCACCAATTACAATGCCAGAGTCCTCAAATGCTCCTCATGTGACATGCACTTCACCACCTGGATCAACTTCCTGTGGACCGTCTCCAAGGTCAACGTATCCTTCCTTCGGTACGGGGCTCAAAACCGCTGACAATATTCCGAATACAGTCTGACCAAAGCTTTATGCAGCCACAGCAGTACATCTCTGACCTTGTATTCTAGCTGTCTTGAAATGAATACTAATATTGTACTTGTCTTTCTACACGCCAAGCGAACCTGCACGTTCACCTTAAGAGCCCCCTGAACTAGGACTCCCAAATCACTTTGTGCTTCAGATTTTCGATGCCATTACCCATTTAGAAAATAGTCTGTGCCTCTAGTTCCTACCAAAATGCAAAACCTCACACTTTCCCACATTATTCCACCCGTCACTTCTTTGTGTTATCTACAAACTTAGCAAGAACGTCCTCAATTTGGTCGTCCAGATTGGTCGTGTATGACATGAATAGTTGTGATCCCAACATTTAGCCCTGCAGATCTTCAGGCTGCAATCCTGAAAAAGATCCCTTTATTCCCCCCCTCTCTGCCTGCTGCTAGTCAGCCAATCGTCCATCCATGCCAGTATCTTGGCCCTAACACCGTGGGCTCTTATCTTATTTGGCAATCTCCTGTACGGCACCTTGTCAAGTGCCTTCTGAAAATCCGAATAGATCACATCCACCATCTCTCCTTTGTCTAACTTGCTCGTCACCTCCTCAAATTCTAACAGATTTGTCAGACATGACCTTACCTTGATGAAGTTGTGCTGACTCACCCTATTTTACCATGCACTTCCAAGTCTTATCCTTAACAATGGACTCTAAAATCTTATCAATGATTGAGGGCAGGCTAACTGATCTATAGGCTCCTGTCTTCTGCCTCCCTTCCTTCTTAGACAGTCATGTTACATTAGCCATTTTCCAGTCCTCTTGGGACCCTCCCTGACTCCAGTGATTTAAATGATTACCATCAATGCCTCTACAATCTCCTCAGCTGTCTCCTTCAGAACTCAGAGGTGTAGTTCATCCAGTCCAGGTGATTAATTCACCCTCAAACCTTACAGCTTCCCCAGGACCTTCTTCTTAGTGATGGCCACTGCACTCACTTCTGCCCCTGACTCTCTTGAAGTTCTGGTATAGAGATGTACAGCACAGAAACAGACCCTTTGGTCCAACCCGTCCATGCTGACCTGATATCCCAACCCAATCTAGTCCCACCTGCCAGCACCCAGCCCATATCCCTCCAAACCCTTCCTATTCATATACCCATCCAAATGCCTCTTAAATGTTGCAATTGTACCAGCCTCCACCACATCCTCTGGCAGCTCATTCCATACACGTACCACCCTCTGTGTGAAAAAGTTGCCCCGAGGTCTCTTTTATATCTTTCCCCTCTCACCCTAAACCTATGCCCTTTAGTTTTGGATTCCCCCACCCCAGGGAAAAGACTTTGTCTATTTATCGGGGCAGCACAGTGGCTCAGTGGTTAGCACTGCAGCCTCACAGCACCAGGGTCCCAGGTTCGGTTCCAGCCTTGGGTGACTGACTGTGTGGAGTTTGCACGTTCTCCCCGTGTCTGCTTGAGTTTCCTCCGGGTGCTCTGGTTTCCTCCCACAGTCCAAAGATGTGCAGGTTAGGTGAATTGGCCATGGGAAATTGCCCGTAGTGTTAGGTGCATTAGTCAGAGGGAAACGGGTCAGGGTGGGTTACTCTTTGGAGGGTGATTGGTTGGGCCAAAGGGCCTATTTCCACACTGTAGGGAATCTAATCTATCTATCCATGCCCCTCATGATTTTATAAATGTCTATAAGGTCACCCCTCAGCCTCTGACACTCCAGGGAAAACAGCCCCACCCTGTTCAGCCTCTCCCTGTAGCTCAGATCCTCCAACCCTGGCAACATCCTTGTAAATCTTTCTGAACCCTTTCAAGTTTCACAACATCCTTCTGATAGGAAGGAGACCAGAATTGCACACAATATTTCAAAAGAGGCCTAATGAATGTCCTGTACAGCCACAACATGACCTCCCAACTCCTGTACTCAATACTCTGACCATTAAAGGAAAGCATACCAAATGCCTTCTTCACTATCCTATCTACCTACGACTCCACTATCAAGGAGCTATGAACCTGCACTCCAAGGTCTCTTTGTTCAGCAACACTCCCTAGGACCTCACCATTAAGTGTATAAGTCCTGCTAAGATTTGCTTTCCCAAAATGCAGCATCTCGCATTTATCTGAATTAAACTCCATCTGCCACTTCTCAGCCCATTGGCCCATCTGGTCCAGATCCTGTTGTAATCTGAGGTAACCCTCTTTGCTGTCCACTAGACCTGCAATTTTGGTGTTATCTGCAAACTTACTAAATGTACCTCTTATGCTCCCATCCAAATCATTTATATAAATGACGAAAAGTAGAGGACCTAGCACTGATCCTTGTGGCACTCCACTGGTCACAGGCCTCCAGTCTGAAAAACAACCCTCCACCACCACCCTCTGTCTTCTACCTTTGAGCCAGTTCTGTATCCAAATGGCTAGTTCTCCCTGTATTCCATGAGATCTAACCTTGTTAATCAGTCTCCCATGGGGAACCTTGTTGAACACCTTACTGAAGTCCATATAGATCACATCTACTGTTCTGCCCTCATCAATCTTCTTTGTTACTTCTTCAAAAAACTCAATCAAGTTTGTGAGACATGATTTCCCACACACAAAGCCATGTTGACCAACCCTAATCAGTCGTTGTGTCTTCCCCTGTGAAAACTGATGCAAAGTACCCATTCAGTTCCACTGCCATTCTTTGTTCCCTATTCTACTTCTCCAGCCTCATTTTCCAGTGATCCAATGGCCACTCTTGCCTCTCTCTTACCTTTTAAATATCTGAAAAAACCTCTTGCAATCTTCTTTTCTATTCCGAGCTAGTTTACCTCATATTTCATCTTCTCCCTCTTATTGCATTCTTTGTTATCCTCCCCTCATTTATAAAGGCTCTTCAATTCTCTGGCTTCCAATCTTCACCACATTGTACATTTTTTTCTTTTGTTTTTATACTGTCCTTGACTTCCCTTGTAAGCCACTGTTGCCTCATCCTCTCCTTGGTATGTTTCTTCTTCTCGGGATGAATGTCTCCTGTGCTTCCTGAATTACCCTCAGAAACTCTTCCCATTGTTGCTCCGCCATCTTCCCTGCTAGGCTCCCCTGCCATCAACTCTGGACAGCTCCTCCCTCATGTTTTTATCGTTGCTCAATTGTAATTCCATTAAATCTGATTCCAGCTTCTCCCTCTCAAACTGCAGAGTGAATTCTACCATATTATGGTCACTGCCCCCATTCAAGGGTGCCTCATGACACATCACCAAATCTAGTATTGCCTGTTCCCCAATGGGTTCTACCACAAGCTGCTCCAAAAAAGCCATCTCATAGACATTCCACAAATTCCTTTTCTTGAGATCCGCTACCAATCTGCTTTTCCCAGTCCCCTGCACATGGAGACCCCCATGATTGTTGGAGTAGTGCCTTTCTAAAATGCCTTTTCTACTTCCTGATTAATTTTCTGCCCCACATCCTGAATACTGCTCTGGGGCCTGTACACAATTCCCATCAGGATCTGTTTTCTTGGCTGTTCCTCACAGGTTCGACACCTTCTGACCCAAAATCACTCTTGCTATTGATTTTCGCGAGTTTTGAGAAGATTTGATTTGATTACATTTCTTACTAACAAGGCAACCCCATTCCTCTGTCCATCAGCCTGTCCTTGTGATAGGATGTGCGTCCTTGGGTATTTAGTTCCCAGCCTTGATTCCCTTCCAGCCACATCTCCCCACAACATCCTTTCAATCTGTGCTACCAAGCTCACTGACACCGTTTCATGTACTGCGTGTATTTCAGTACAGCACCCTCAGCCCCGTGATGAATTCTCCCTTTCTCATAGTTTCACCTTATCTGACATGCCTGAGGTTAGATTCTCGACTCTTTCCATTCTCTCTGCCCTGCTACTTGTTCTGGACACTTTAATAACCTCTGCTCAGCCCTCCCCCACTTTTAATTTTCTCCATAATTTTCCATACAACTGAAACCACCCCACCCGCCCCCACCACCACAATTTAGTACTACCCACAGCCACGGTTATGCAATTCACCAAGACTTTGGTCCTTATATGATTCAGGTGGAACCCATCCCATTACAACAGCTTCCTCCTTCCCCAAGACTGGTGCCAATGTCCCATTTATTCAGACCCATTTCTCCAATGCCAATTATTCATTTTAAAAGTGTGAAGGGAACCTTCCTATACCTAACTCTGTGCTGGCACTGTCCTGGGACTATTTGATGGGGACAATGAAGTTTTATTTTTGGTTAGAGGGATAGAGGGACGCTTACTCTGCATCCAACTCCATGCTGTGCCTGCTTTGGAGTTTTGGTGGGAATGGTTGAGAGGAAGATTAATTTTCAGTTTAAAATAGCAGAGGAGGTTTTACTCTGCATGTAACCTTGTGCTGTCCATGTCCTGGGAGTTTCTGAAGGAGACAGTGTTGAGGGAGCTTTACTTTCAGTTTAAAAAGGGTAGGGAAAGGGTTAGGTTAAAAGTTTGAAAGAGTAGAGGGACCTTTCTTTTCCACTTAAAAGAACCTAGAGACCTTCACTCTGCATCGAACCCCATGCTGTTCCTGTCCTGGGGATTTTTGTTTTATGAAGACAGTGTAGAGAAAGCTTCACTTTTAGTTTAAAGGAATAGAGGAAATTTCACTCACTATCTAACCCGGTGCTGCATGTGTCCAGGGATCTGTAGTAAGGCCGACCAGTATTCTTTCTGAGATTCTCATGTGTCTAAAATGATTTCAGTCTCCAGTGTGAGCCTGTTTCCAAAAGAAAACAGTTCTTGGCACTTTATTTAATCCTGTTCATGAATTTCCTTTGGTTACAGTGAGTTATATGAATCCACCTGAGCTGGTAATTATAGTTAATCTAATCACGTTGACTCATCTCTGTTACAGGCTTTTGCAGCTTTCTATTACACCATGAATTTCCTGAAGGTTATTCTGGATAGGACCATTACATCACCACAGGAACTGAAAGAAGCAGCTGATACTATCTGTAAAATGGACTTCAAACAGGTGACCATCAATAACAGCCTCACAGAGTATATCAGCCTGTCCCTTCCCTGAGGCCGTTGCTGTTGAGAATGGAATAGTGTAGGGTAGATGGGCTTCAGATTGGTTCCACAGGTCGGCCCAACATCGAGGGTTGAAGGGCCTGTACTGCGCTGGGATGTCCTATTGCTCGTGAACAGTGCAGGGAACCCCAGCAGGTTCCTGCTGCTCCCCGGCCTCACGTTCCTTCAGCTTCAGGCCCACTATTGGCTGTGTGTGAGTCTACACTGTCGGGCTGTGGCTGTTACTTGTGTTCAGTTCACCTCGGACAGGAGCAGGGCCACTTGCTCACTGCAGAGATGATTCCGACTGTGTGTCTTTCTGTCCCTGCAGCTGAAGACAAAGGCACTGAACATATCAAGCAGCAGACTTGTGGATTATTGCACGACCTCCTGCTACATCCACATCCTGACAACTAAAGGCTACGGGTTCAACAACATCACTTTTAAAAACATCGCTTTCCAAAAAAAGGTCTGAGTCTGAACTGCAGCAACTTGCCTGCTCTGTCTCTCTCTCCCTGTTTACATTAATCGCTTCCCCTGCCTCACAGTCGTATTGATTCATTTTGCATGAAGACTCTGTATCTCTATTCTTCCTGCTTTCCTCTCTGCCAATGTCTTTCCATCATTCTCACTGTTAGTTTCTCTCTTGCTAACTCAGTTTGTCACCTGTTTTTTGTCAGTTGGTCGATCTGTCTCCCTCTTCCTGAGCACCTATCCCACACTGAATTTCTCTCTGCCTCTCTCAAATTTCTTATCCTTCTGCGACTGTCCTTCCATTTCAGTCTGACCCAGCCTGCCTTCCTCACTCACACTCCCCCTCTTTCTCCCTTCCCATAACTTTCACTCTGCCTATTTCTCAGTCTGTGTATTTTCTCTGTACCACTCTCTCTCTCTCTCACTGTCCCCCCATTCTGACTGCTATCCTCAGAGTTGCTGTCTCTGATTGCCCTCTTGTTTATGTCCCCTGCAGGCCGGAGATACCACCATTGGCTGGGCTTTGGGCTACATGCTGAACCTCACCAACATGATCCCGCCTGAAGATGCCGGGGCTTGGAAAGCTCAGGTGCTCGGTGCTTGGGCAGTGCTTATTGTCATCTGTATCCTGGTGATTGTAGCAGGCGTCCTGGTCTTTATCCTGTCGTCCCACTCAGTGAAGAATGACTCAGTGTTGTAGTGTCAGGAGCAATCCTTTGGGCTGGAATCTCCATGGTTACTAACCCCGGCCTGCCAATGCCACCTGTCAATCTGACTGGAGGATTGTAGCTCTTTGCACACTGTACTAACAGCAAGAGAACCCATAGCAACGCCGCTCACACACCGCCTACCCACAATCCCCCCTCAACCCCCTTACCCACAATCCCCCCTCAACCCCCTTACCCACAATCCCCCCTCACCCCCAATCCTCACTCACCTCCCCTTACCCCCAATCCTCACTCACCCCTTACCCCCAATCCTCACACACACCCCTTACCCCCAATACCCTCTTACCCCAATCCTTACTCACCCCCTACCACCAATCCTCACTCACCCCCTTACCCCCAATCCTCACTCACTCTTACCTCCAAAAACCCCTTACCCCAATCCTCACTCACCCCCTTACCCCCAATCCTCACTCACCCCCTTACCCCCAATCCTCAATCACTCTTACCCCCAAACACCCCTTAGCCCAATCCTCCCTCACCCCTTACTCCTATCCCCCTCACTCCCAATCTCACTCACCCCCTTACCCCCAATCCTCACTCACCTCCTACCCCCAATCCTCACTCACCCCTTACCCCCAATCCCCCTTACCGCAATCCTCACTCACCCCTTTATCCCCAATTCCCCCTTACCCCAATCCTCACTCACCCCCTACCACCAATCCTCACTACCCCTTACCCCTAATCCTCACCCACCACTTAACGCCAATCCTCACTCACCCCCCTACCCCAATCATCCCTCACCCCTTACCCCAAACCTCACTTACCCCTTACCCCCAATCCTCACTCACCCCTTTACCCCCAATCCTCACTCACCATTTAGCCCCAAACCTCAGTCACCCCCGTCCTCCCTCACCCCTTACTCCCAATCCTCACTCACCCCCTACCCCCAATCCTCACCCACCCCTTACTCCCAATCCTTACTCACTCCCTTACCCCCAATCCTCACTCACCACGTACTCCCAATCGTCACTCGCCCTTTAACCCCAAACCTCACTCACCCCTTACCCCCAATCCTCACCCACCCCTTACCCCCATCCTCACTCACCCTTTACTCCCAATCCTTACTCACTCCTTACACCCAATCCTCACTCATCCCCTTACCCCCAATCCTCACTCACCCCCTCACCCCCAATCCTCATTCACACCCTTACCCCCAATCCTCACTCACCCCCTTACCCCCAAACCTCATTCACCCCTTACCCCCAATCCTCACTCACCCCTTACCCCCAATCCTCACCCACCCCTTACCCCGAATCCTCACTCACCACTTACAACCAATCCTCACTCACCCCTACCCCCAATCGTCCCTCACCCCTTACCCCAAACTTCACTCACCCCTTACCCCCAATCGCCACTCACCCGCTTTACCCCAATCTTCACCCACCCCCTACCCTCAATTCTCACCTACCCCTTACCCCCAATCCTCTCTCACCCCCTACCCCCAATCCTCAGTCACCCCCTTACCCACAATCCTTACTCACCCCCTTACCCCACAATCCTCACTCACCCCCTTACCCCCAATCCTCACTCATCCCCTTACCCCCAATCCTCACGCACCCCCTTATCCCCAATTCTCCCTCACCCCTTACCCCAATCCTCTCTCACCCCCAATCCACACTCACCCCTTACCCCTAATCCTCACTCACCCCCTTACCCCTAATCCTCACTCACCCCTTACCTCCAATCCTCCCTCACCCCTTACCCCACAATCCTCACTCACCCCCTTACCCCCAATCCTCACTCACCCCCTTACCCCTAATCCTCACTTACCCCTTACCCCCAATCCTCACTCACCCCCTACCCTCAATTCTCACCTACCCCTTACCCCCAATCCTCACTCACCCCCTACCCCCAATCCTCACCCACCCCTTACTCCCAATCCTTACTCACCCCCTTACCCCACAATCCTCACTCACCCCCTTACCCCCAATCCTCACTCATCCCCTTACCCCCAATCCTCACGCACCCCCTTATCCCCAATTCTCCCTCACCCCTTACCCCAATCCTCTCTCACCCCCAATCCACACTCACCCCTTACCCCTAATCCTCACTCACCCCCTTACCCCTAATCCTCACTCACCCCTTACCTCCAATCCTCCCTCACCCCTTACCCCACAATCCTCACTCACCCCCTTACCCCCAATCCTCACTCACCCCCTTACCCCTAATCCTCACTCACCCCTTACCCCCAATCCTCACTCACTCCCTTACCCCTAATCCTCACTCACCCCTTACCCCCAATCCTCACTCACTCCCTTACCCCTAATCCTCACTCACCCCCTTACCCCCAATCCTCACTCACCCCCTTACCCCCAATCCTCACTCACTCCTTACCCCCAATCCTCACTCACCCCCTTACCCCCCAATCCTCACTCACCCCCTTACCCCCAATCCTCACTCACCCCTTACCCCCAATCCTCACTCACCCCCTTACCCCCCAATCCTCACTCACCCCCTTACCCACAATCCTCACTCACTCCTTACCCCCAATCCTCACTCACCCCCTTACCCCCAATCCTCACTCACCCGCTTACCCCCCAATCCTCACTCACCCCCTCACCCCCAATCCTCACTCACTCCTTACCCCCAATCCTCACTCACCCCCTTACCCCTAATCCTCACTCACCCTTTACCACCAATCCTCACTCACCCCTTACCCCCAATCCTCACTCACCCCCTTACCCCCAATCCTGACTCACTCCCTTACCCCCAATCCTCACTCACTCCCTTACCCCCAATCCTCACTCACCCCTTACCCCCAATCCTCACTCACTCCCTTACCCCCAATCCTCACTCACCCCCTTACCCCCAATCCTCACTCACTCCCTTACCCCCAATCCTCACTCACCCCTTACCCCCAATCCTCACTCACCCCTTACCCCCAATCCTCACTCACCACTTACCCCCAATCCTCACTCACCCCTTACCCCCAATCCCCCTTACCGCAATCCTCACTCACCCCTTTATCCCCAATTCCCCCTTACCCCAATCTCACTCACCCCCTACCACCAATCCTCACTACCCCTTACCCCAATCCTCACCCACCCCCCTTACCCCCAAACCTCACTCACCCCTTACCCCCAATCCTCACTCACCCCCTTACCCCCAATCCTCACTCACCCCTTACCCCCAATCCTCACTCACCCCCTTACCCACAATCCTCACTCACCCCTTACCCCCAATCCTCACTCACTCCTTACCCCCAATCCTCACTCACCCCCTTACCCCTAATCCTCACTCACCCCTTACCCCCAATCCTGACTCACTCCCTTACCCCAGACCCTCACTCACCCCTTACCCCCAATCCTGACTCACTCCCTTACCCCAGACCCTCACTCACCCCTTACCCCCAATCCTGACTCACTCCCTTACCCTAGAACCTCACTCACATTCTCTTTTTCCCTGACCCTCAGAGTTTCTTTATCCCAAAACCTCACACATCTCTTTACTTCAAACCCTGCACCCCACCCCCCCCACACCCCTCAGTCCTAACTACCCACTCATCCCCTATTCCTCAATCCCACCCTCACCCCCACACCCCTCAGCCCTATCTACCCACTCATCCCCTATTCCTCAATCCCACCCTCACCCCCACACCCCTCAGCCCTAACTACCCACTCATCCCCTATTCCTCAATCCCACCCTCACCCCCACACCCCTCAGCCCTAACTACCCACTCATCCCCTATTCCTCAATCCCACCCTCACCCCACATCCCTCAATTCCTCTTCACTCTACAGTAAGATGCTTTGTTGTCCTTTGATGTTATTGACAATGTGTTTCCTTGGTTACGTTCCCTCACCTTAACCTGTCATCCTTAGCCCCATCAGCGCAGGGTCTAACGTCACTCAATCCCAGTCACAGATGGTGTGACTGGCCCATCATCAGAAAACCACTGCCAGACCTTTGCTTCTGATGCTGCGATAGCGCGTGGGTGGGAGAGGTGACCCTAGTGCCAGGGAGTCAGGAGGTTGGCATCACAGCTGTGTGGGGCAGATTTCAAATAGAACCCTCTGCTTGGTTTTTGCTCAGCTGTTTTGTGTGGTTTGGATTAAAAGTGACCAGTGGACCATGATCTCGAGCTTTGATTCTAACATGGCACTCTACCACCGAGATTGCAGCCAGCGATATTTATGTCTGGTGGGTCCGGTGTCAGAGAACAGTGAGGCCTCCAGCAACGGGGAGATTGAAACTTAATGTTCCCGCCTTTTGCCTTTACCATTTCCACCCTATCCAGCCAATGAGGGACTCCTGAAGTGCATTTGCTGTTGTAATTCAAGGAACAGAACAGTTGTGGTGCCCACAGCATGATCCCACAACCAGCAAATAGATAGATTATAAAATAATCTGTGTTTATGTTGTTGGATTCACAGATAGTTACTGACTAGGACACTGTGGGGAAGCTCTTAAAAACAGTTTGCGGATGCTCCTGAGATGGAAATAGGGGTCTTAGTGTGACATCGCATCCAGAAAGTTCCACCTGAGCCCATATCCAAAACACACACTGAATAAATGCAAGCAGCCACGAGGAAAAATAGTGGCATTCTTCAAATCCTGAACACCCCTGTAGTCTTGTCTCCATGACTATGCGCTATGTAAGACTGCAAAATGTCTAGGAGAAAGTGAGGGCTGCAGATGCTGGAGATCAGAGCTGAAAATGTGTTGCTGGAAAAGCGCAGCAGGTCAGGCAGCATCCGAGGAGCAGGAGAATCGACGTTTCGGGCATGAGCCCTTCTTCAGGAAACATCGATTCTCCTGCTCCTTGGATGCTGCCTGACCTGCTGCAAAATGTCTACAGCTGTTTCGACTGGTGTACAATGTAAATCTCCAAACGTTCTTTCTCCAACTTTGTAGATTAATCCTTTGTGAGCACGGCCTGACTTTATCAGAGTGAGATGACAACATTTATGGTTCAGCTCCTTAAAGGGGCGCTGCAGGCCACAGGGTACGATGGCAACTGCACAGCATTGCCCCTTGCACTCATCACAGGAGGGATCCAGCTCACAACCTGACACAAACTGTAACCAGATCCCACCTGATCCCAGAGACAGTGAGCTGTCAAACAAGACGTACACCTTATCTGACCCAGATCCAAAGATAGGAAATGCATCTCCTTCTGCCCTCTCCTTATTACCTACAAGCATCTTCAATCTCTATAGAAACATTGGTGGCACGGTGGCCCAGTGGATAGCACTGTTGCCTCACAGCACCAGCAACCTGGGTTCAATTCCACCCCAGGTGACTGGCTGTGTGGAGTTTGCATGTTCTCCCTGTGTCTGTGTGGGTTTCCTCCAGGTGGTCCAGTTTCCACCCAAAGTCCCCATATGTGAAGGATTGGCCATGCCAAATTGTTTAGAGTGTCCCAGGACGTGTAGGTTAGGTGGATTAGCCATGGGAAATGTGTGATTTTACAGCGATGTGGGGGTGGGCTGGGGGGGGAATGCTCTTTGGAGGGTTGGTTTGAACTTGATGGGCTGAATGGCCTGCTTCCACAGTGTAGGGATTCTATGTTACTGATAAACTGCTAGACCCACAGCTCTTTGTCACGCTGTTGTAGACTGATCGAGAGAGATCAGTAGCTCTGATTAGTAAAGAACTCTGTTATTTCTCATTCCTGGGAAGCACTCAAATGGCAATCTGGATAGATTTTGGCTTTTTGGTCTATTTATCCCTGTGTCGATACCTTGTCTTCCCCTTAGCTCCCTCAACCTCTCAAACCTGCCTCCAGCCCACCCTCCCCTCAGTCCCAGGTGAGTAGCTGTGCTCCTGAAAGGACAGTCTGAGCTGGAAGTACTGGCTTCTCTTTGCATGGAGCATGTAATATCATAGTCGGTCTTGGGTGTTCTTGTAGCTGATGTAATCAGTCATTATTGGTGAACGTTACGGGCCACATTTTGAATAAATATTTGTTTTATACTTTACAAATGTGAGCTTTCTTTCTAAAGCAAGGAGGGTTCTGGCTAGTTGGGCAGTGGAGGAGATAATGGAGGTTTGTTGGGACAAATAGTGTGAATGCTTGGGATTGGGAGCAGGGGGAATGCCGCGATTGAATGGGGCCCTCTTCCTTTCAGATTCTCTCAGAAGTATTTTCAAAACTGCATGATTTGGACGTGTTACCAAAATTTCAACATTCAATCCCACCTCTCCCTCCCGTTAATAGAGTTTAAGAAACGAGACCACACGCCTCAATCCCACTGTAAGGCTGCCGAGCCTCAGTGATTGCGGAGTGTCTTTCCAGCAGTGCTTGTGGGTCAAGGGGAATGTTTTCTCTCTGCCACCTCGCCCCCTGGCCAAAATTATTACCTGCTGGCACCCTGCCTAAGGGAGCCCAAGCTCCCCAGACTGATCCCTGTAACCCCACCTTCCAAGCTATATTGGAGTTTCCATCATGGGATCATCAGCCCTCCCCTGGACCTGGACATATCCCCACCCAAGTTACCCCTAAAACATGACCAGCCTGCACCCCCACCCCCGAACCCCCAACACCCATTCTGCTGGTTTGTGGCAGGGCCACAAGAGACTGCCCCATGCCACATCCCAAAGATCGCTACACTGGCCCCGGGGATGTTTCGATCAGGCACTGAGCCACGCCATTGGGAACAGGGGAATGAACAGAGGCAGGCGGAGATAGCTGAGCATTGGAAGATGGTCATTGAACTGGAGGGAGTTCTCAGACAGGCTGATTACTGTTCAATTTCAATTTGTGGGCAGCCTTACACCAGGTGAGTGTACACTCAGACACACACTCAGACACACACTCACACACAACATACACACACACACAACATACACACACCACACACACACAACATACACACACACACTCACACACAACATACACACACACTCACACACTCACACAAAACATACACACACCATACACAACACACACACACCCCACACACACAACATACACACACTCACACACAACATACACACACCACACACACACTCACACACACACAACATACACACACACACTCACACACAACGTACACACACACACACAACATACACACACTACACACACTCACACACACAAGATACACACACACACTCACACACAACATACACACACACTCACACACAACATACACACACACTCACACAAAACATACACACACCACACACACACTCACTCACACACACACACACAAAACATACACCACACACACACACTCACACAAAACATACACACACCACACACACACTCACTCACACAAAACACACACACACACTCACTCACACAAAACATACACACACCACACACACACTCACTCACACAAAACACACACACACCACACACACACTCACTCACACAAAACACACACAACATACACACACACACACTCACTCACACAAAACATACACACACCACACACACACACCAAACACACACACACAGCACACACACACACTCACTCAACACAAAACACACACACACACACACAAAACACACACACACCACACACACACCACACACACTCACACACAAACACTCACACAAAACACACACACACCACACACGCCTCACACACAAACACTCACGCAAAACACACACACACACCACACACAAACACACACAAAACACACACACAACACACACAAAACGCATACACACAACACACAAGACACACACACACCACACACACACAACACACACAAAACACACACACACCACACACACACACACACAAAACACACACACCACACACACTCACACACACTCACACAAAACACACACACACAAAACACACATACCATGCACACACACAAAACACACACACTCACACAAAACACACACCACACACACACACACTCAGACACACAAAACACACACACATACTCACACACACAACACACACAAAACACACACACACCACACACACACACAAAACACACACACCACACACACACACACACACCACACACACCACACACACACACTCACTCACACAAAACACACACACACACTCACACCACAACATACACACACACTCACACAAAACATACACACACCATACACAACACACACACACCCCACACACACAACATACACACACACACACTCACACACAACATACACACACTCACACAAAACATACACACACCACACACACCACACACACACAACATACACACACACACTCACACACAACGTACACACACACACTCACACACAACATACACACACACTCACACACTCACACAAAACATACACACACCACACACACACCACACACACACACACACTCACACAAAACATACACATACCATACACAACACACACACACCCCACACACACAACATACACACACTCACACACAACATACACACACCACACACACACTCACACACACACAACATACACACACACTCACACACAACGTACACACACACACACAACATACACACACTACACACACTCACACACACAAGATACACACACACACACACACAACATACTCACACACTCACACACAACATACACACACACACACACACAACATACACACACACTCACACAAAACATACACACACCACACACACACACTCACTCACACAAAACACATACACACCACACACACACTCACTCACACAAAACATACACACACCACACACACACTCACTCACACAAAACACACACAACATACACACACACACTCACTCACACAAAACATACACACACCACACACACACACCAAACACACACACACAGCACACACACACACTCACTCAACACAAAACACACACACACACACACACACAAAACACACACACACCATACACACACCACACACACTCACACACAAACACTCACACAAAACACACACACACCACACATGCCTCACACACAAACACTCACACAAAACACACACACACACCACACACAAACACACACAAAACACACACACAACACACACAAAACGCACACACAACACACAAGACACACACACACACCACACACACAACACACACAAAACACACACACACCACACACACACACAAAACACACACACCACACACACTCACACACACTCACACAAAACACACACACACAAAACACACACACTCACACAAAACACACACCACACACACACACTCAGACACACAAAACACACACACATACTCACACACACAACACACACAAAACACACACACCACACACACACACAAAACACACTCACCACACACACACACACACACCACACACACACACTCACTCACACAAAACACACACACACACTCACACCACACACACACACACTCACACACCACACTCACACACACACACTCACACAAAACACACACACGCACCACACTCAGACAAACACACATACACACACACACACACACACACACTCTCGTCCCTCACCACCCAGTGACTGATGACCATGACATGAACACAGACCCAATAGCCTGGAGAGAAGCCATGCAGTGTGGGGATTAAGATTTTCAGAGGGCCCAAGGCATCATTCAATTTCCTTCAATACAGTGTGCCTCTTAAACAGAAATATGGGAGGCTTCATTCAACTGTGTAACAGCTGGAATCTGTACTGTGTACAGGGAGTGCATGGACACATGTAGAACAGCATTACCAGGGAGATCACCAGAGAGATCGACAGAATGATTGCCAGTATTACCAGACCCAGGGTTCCTGCTGTATTTAGCACTTGGCATCTATCATTTGATACTGGATTAGTGGTGCTGGAAGAGCACAGCAGTTCAGGCAGCATCCAACAGGCAGCACTGCTCCTTGGATGCTGCCTGAACTGCTGTGCTCTTCCAGCACCACTAATCTAGTATTTGGTTTCCGGCATCTGTAATCCTTGTTTTTACCTCATCTATCATTTGATTCCTTCTTTACCTTCTCGACGCAGTGGATCTCCAGGGTTCTTGGCCTTGTTGACCCCCACCCTTCATCATTACAGGAAAATATTGGTCCTACGCTCTCAAACTATAAAGTAGTGTTTCCTCCTATAGCTCCTACCTGTCTATTTTGGCTAAATCCTGTTTCATACGAAAATTGGCCTTCTCCCAGTTCAGAATCTTCATTCCAAATTTGTCCTTTTCCAAAAAATCTTATTGAGTTATGGTCACTATTACCAAAATGCACTAACACTGACCCCTCTACCACTTGTCCAGCTTTGTTCCCAAGAAGTAGGTCAAGCAGTGACCCTGGTCTTGTAGGACTTCCTACGTACTGGCTTAGAACGCTCTCCTGGACAAATTTTAAGAATTCCTCAATTTGTTTCCTGTGGTTCATATTGGAGAAGTTTAAACCCCACCCCAAGAATCACCCTCTGAGATCCACATGCCTATTTCTCCTTGCCTGTTGGGGGTCTATTGTACACTTCCAAAGATGTGATTACCCAACTTTTGGTTTAAATTTCTATTCATGTCACCTGAATTGAGAAGGATTATAAAC
>NC_092787.1:38948141-38983141 GCF_047496795.1 Chiloscyllium punctatum | reverse complement strand
TTGTCGGTGTAGGCCGAGAGGACCACCCCTGTGCCCGCGCCGCGCAGAACCAGCCCCGACAACCTCCTCCGCAAGAGGCGCAGGAAAGGCTCCACGCACAGGGAATACAGCTGGCCGACAGGGGGCAGCCTTGACATACTCCACTCCCAGAGTGAGGGGGCCCTGTCAGGGACACGTTAACAAAGCTTTCATTGTACTTACGTACATGTGACTACAATAAATCAAATCAAATCAAATAATTTACTTGGCATCGTCTTAGGTACAAAGTCCCCAGTTACAAACCTTAGCTACAAAAATAGATTAGGTACAAAACAAGAGAAAGAAAGAAAAAAGCCAGAAGTTCGAGATAACAATTCTTCATCGTATTAACTGGAAAAATAAACAAATACTCACAGCTGGCAGTGCTTTCACACTGGGGGCATTCCATTCGTGGTCTCACTCGCCCCTGTGCTGGGCCCACCCTAACTAGGCTTGCAAGCCACCCTGCTCCAGGCCCCACTGATCACCAGCCACCATGTTCCAGGACCCACTGACCACCAGCCACCCTGCTCTAGGACACACTGACCATCAGCCACCCTGCACCGGGCCCCCTGACCAACAGCCACCCTGCCCCATGACCCACTAACCACCAGCCACCCTGCTTCAGGACGAACTGACCACCAGCCATTCTGCTCCAGACCCCACAGACCGCCAGCCAAGCTCTTCCAGGACCACTGACCACCAGCGGCCCTGCTCCAGGAAACACTGACCACCAGCTACCCTGCCCAAGGCCCCACTGATCACCAGCCACCCTGCTCCAGACCCACTGACCACCAGCCACCCTGTTCCAGGACCCACTGACCACCAGCCACCCTGCTCCAGGCCACACTGACCACAAGCCACCCTGCTCCAGGACCCAATGACCACCAGCCACCCTGCACCAGGACACACTGACGATCAGCCGCCCTGCACCAGACCCCACTGACCATCAGCCACTCTGCCCCAGGTCCCACTGACCACCAGCCACCCTGAACCGCATCTGCTGACTGCTGGCTGGCTGCTCCAGGCCCTGAGTTCCTGCAACACTCTGATGCCATCACCACACTCTCTCCCTAATCGGCTCCTTAACATCTTGTTGCAGAACCTCATTTCTCGTTCTCACGGTGTTGTTGGTCCCAATGTGAACCACAACCTCTGACTGTTCAATCTCCCCATGTAGGATGCCCTACAGCCGTTCACTGACTTCCTTTACCCTGACACCAGGGTGACAGCACACCATTCTGATAACATCTCTGTAGCTGCAGAAATGCCTGTCTGTATCCTTTCATACTGAGTCTCCAACCACAATGGCTCGTTCTGCTCCCCTCTCTGTGGCTGAGCTCTGGCTGCACTCCCCAATACAGTGAATGAGGTGCCTTAAGGGCCTGCCTAACTGGTTGGTGTGGGCTTGTTGGGCTGAAGGGCCTGTTTCCACACGTAGGGAATCTAAGATTGTAACTGCTTTGTTCTGACTAATAATCACCCATTCCCTTTCTGACTACCACTTTTGCAAGCTGCAGGATGACCATATCTAAAGAAGTTAGAATCCCGACAGTGTGGAAACCCAACGAGTCCATACCTACTCTCCGAAGAGTAACCCACCCAGACCCTACCCTATTATCCTCCATTTCCCCCTGACTAATGCACCTAATCTACATATCCCTGAACACTATGGGTAATTTAGCATGGCCAATCTCATTTTTGGATTATGGGAGGAAACCAGAGCACCCAGGGGAAACACATGCAGACACGGGGAGAATGTGCAAACTCCACACAGACAGACACCCAACACTGGAATCGAATGCAGATCCCTGGTGCTGTGAGGCAGCAGTGTTAACCACTGAGCCACTGTGTAATTCCCAGCCACGTGAAGGCATTGCTGTCCCTCCAGCTCTGGAACTGTGCTCAAAGCTGGTCCAACCTGTGGCACCTCCTGGAGATGTGGTCATCCAGAGCACCTAACACTTCTGACCTACTCCTGGCCATGCAACACACTGGTCTGAGCTCCCCTGCCATATCTTACGTTAACTTATCCTTAAGCAAATAATTAAGCCAAGTTTTAAAAAAAAGTTTCTTTTACTATAAACTCCAAAATATAGGGAACAGATTTTCTGGCCCTTCGAGAATGGTGAGGCTGTGGAATTCTCTGCCACAGGAAAAGCAGTTGAAGCTAAAACACAGAACGTTTTCAAAAAGGAGTTAGTTTGTAGGGCTAAAGGGATCAAAGGGTATGGGGAGAAAGTGGGAATAGGGGACAGAGTTGGATCATCATCCATGATCACACTGAATGGCAGAGCAGATTTGAAGTTCAAAATGGCACGGTCCCATTTTTCTTTGCTTCTATGACCAATCAGCTCCCCTCTTGTGAAAATATATTCTTACTTGTCCTGTGACCAGTCGACCTCTGTCTGCAGAGTAAGGGGTAGAGAGATGGGGTTTCCCTGTGTAAAATACTTCCTGACACACCACAGAGCTTACACTGAGACCAATCCAAAGATGTGCAGGGCAGATGAATTGGCCTTGCTAAATTGCCCATAGTGTTAGGGGCATTAGTCAGGAGTAAATACAGGATAAGGTCTGGGTGGGTTACTCTTCGGAGGGTCGTTGTGGACTTGTTGGGCCGAAGGGCCTGTTTCCATACTGTCGGGAATCTAATCTAATCAATCCGATTCTATTCTGGATGCTGCTGCTAATCATTTTGTAGGCTTTATAAATGTGAATGGATGGGATGTACAAATACTGCTCAGAATCCCTAGGACTTGACTAACAGGTGAACTAAACATGATGCTTTAAGAAAGTCAATTATTACCTGAGATTGGTGAAACTGGTAAAGCGTGTGAGACAGCTTCCCAGTGCAGTGCAAACAACTTCAGTAACCAGTGAACAAGAGGTACAAACTGCTGAATGAAGATCAGTTCAATAAGACAGCAATCAGACAGAGAACAAACAGCACCGAGCAAAGGGGTGGACTGGGAGTTGAGAACGACATGGAACAACCAAAACTCACATCTACACTGCACCCTAAAGTAAAACCAAACATTGAAAGCTGCTTCACAGAAAAAGGTGAATGCAGATGTCCTGGAGGGTTGGGGAGTATTATAGAGATAGGGAGGGATACAACTATAAAAGGATTTTAAACCAAGACTTTGAAAATCAAGTTGTTGTTTAACTTGGAACAGTGTAAGCCAATGAGCACAGGGTGACCGGGATTTGTCATGAGTTACATGAGCGTTTTGAATGAGCTCATGTTTACAAAAGACAGAAAGTGGGAGAACAGCCAGGAGAATGCTGGAATAGTCAAATGTACAGGTAGTTGTCTGCAGTTCACAAAGACACAAATTCAATGGTTTCCTAGGAGATAACAGTGCCAACCTTTAATGTGGTTTGACTGCCAGGTCTTTGCTGGCTGCTCTGTGATTATGTGTACAATGGCAGTGAAAAGGAAACAAACTTTGAACCCTGGCTTCCCACACAAGGCAAGGTTGTCTGTTCCAATTAGGGCTACTTTAGATCTTTAAAAAGGGGAGCTCCGATTTACCGCTCGAGACAGCAATCAAGCTGCTGAATGTGAGAACTCGGCTGTGAGAGCCCCCTTCCCTGCCCCATTCTCTGACAAAGTCACAGGAGCTCAGCCTCTCCAGCTCGAACCGGGCCAATCAGTGAAACAGTCAAGAAGCTTATGTCTTGGCTGTTATCTTGGATTACTTCCAAAAAGTGGGGACAAAGATTGCAATGTGCAATTGACCCAAACCCAATATAATGCAGGTAGCAGACCAGCTTTGGCGGTCTGTTTTGTGTTGCTTTCTGAGTGCAGTCAGCACTGCCCTCTCTGTTCATTAGCTGCATATGTCAGTAGAGGACCCAATATTACGAGTGCTCAGTTTTCCTTAAAGCCAGCCTGCTCTCCTTATGGCTGAAGTAGCTGTTGGAAATCATTCTCCAAGTAAAACCAACATCGGGAAAGAGTAAAGAATGGTAGGGCTCAGATACAGTTTGGGAATGAGTAGGTTAGATGCTTTAGTCAAGGGAATGTAGAGTGATAGGGTAGGGGAATGGGTTTGGGTGGGATACTCCTCAGAGGGTCAGTGTGGACTCGTTGGGCCAAATGGCTTGTTTCCACCCTATAGGGATTCTATGATAACACAGTTTTTCAGAGGTTGTGCTGCACATCTTGGTGGAAAGGTAGATCATTAGACAGATGTCCTGCATCTTCAGGGGAACAACGAGGAGGCAGTGGAAATAGAATACCACAGAAATCAATGCCAAGACAGCAATACCCAAACACTTGGCTGCAGTGGCACAAAAAAGTGTAACGATCCATTTGTTAGGCACGGTGGCTCAGTGGTTAGCACTGCTGTCTTACAACGCCGGGTTCGATTCCAGCCTCGGGCGACTGTCTGTGTGGAGTTTGCACATTCTCCCAGTGTCTGCGTGGGTGTGCTCCGGTTTCCAATCCAAAGATGTGCAGGTCAGGTGATTTGGCCACGCTAAATTGCCCATTGTGTTAGTTGCATTAGTCAGAAGGAAATGGGTCTGGGTGGGTTACTCTTCGGAGGATCAGTGTGGAGTGGTTGGGCTGAAGGGCCTGTTTCCACACTGTCGGGGAAATCTAATCTAATCTGAGTCAGCAAGGTCAGTGAATGTAAGTTCAAATGCCAGATGCCACCAATTGTGCCATAGCAGCTAAGTCAGTTCTTTGATACCTACCCTCGCACCAACTCTGCAGGATCAGTGGGAATACTGGATTAGTGGTGCTGGAAGAGCACAGCAGTTCAGGCAGCATCCAACGAGCAGCGAAATCGACATTTCGGGCAAAAGCCCTTCATCAGGAATAAAGGCAGTGAGCCTGAAGCATGGAGAGATAAGGTAGAGGAGGGTGGGGGTGGGGAGAGAGTAGCATAGAGTACGATGGGTGAGTGGGGGAGGAGATGAAGGTGATAGGTCAAGGAGGAGAGGGTGGAGTGGATAGGTGGAAAAGAAGATAGGCAGGTCGGACAAGTCAAGGAGACAGTAACTGAGCTGGAAGTTTGAAACTAGGATGAGGTGGGGGAAGGGGAAATGAGGAAGCTGTTGAAGTCCACATTGAGGCCCTGGGGTTGAAGTGTTCCGAGGCGGAAGATGAGGCGTTCTTCCTCCAGGCGTCTGGTGGTGAGGGAGCGGCGGTGAAGGAGGCCAAGGACCTCCATGTCCTCGGCAGAGTGGGAGGGGGAGTTGAAATGTTGGGCCACGGGGCAGTTTGGTTGATTGGTGCGGGTGTCTCGGAGATGTTCCCTAAAGCGCTCTGCTAGGAGGCGCGCAGTCTCCCCAATGTAGAGGAGACCACATCGGGAGCAACAGATACAATAAATGATATTGGTGGATGTGCAGGTGAAACTTTGATGGATGTGGAAGGCTCCTTTAGGGCCTTGGATAGAGGTGAGGGAGGAGGTGTGGGCACAGGTTTTACAGTTCCTGCGGTGGCAGGGGAAAGTGCCAGAATGCGAGGGTGGGTCGTAGGGGGGTGTGGACCTGACCAGGTAGTCACGGAGGGAACGGTCTTTGCGGAAGGCGGAAAGGGGTGGGGAGGGAAATATATCCCTGGAGGTGGGGTCTGTTTGGAGGTGGCGGAAATGTCGGCGGATGATTCGGTTTATGCGAAGGTTGGTAGGGTGGAAGGTGAGCACCAGGGGCGTTCTGTCCTTGTTACGGTTGGAGGGATGGGGTCTGAGGGCGGAGGTGCGGGATGTGGACGAGATGCGTTGGAGGGCATCTTTAACCACGTGGGAAGGGAAATTGCGGTCTCTAAAGAAGGAGGCCATCTGGTGTGTTCTGTGGTGGAACTGGTCCTCCTGGGAGCAGATCCGGCGGAGGCAGAGAAATTGGGAATACGGGATGGCATTTTTGCAAGAGATAGGGTGGGAAGAGGTGTAATCCAGGTAGCTATGGGAGTCGGTGGGTTTGTAAAAAATGTCAGTGTCAAGTCGGTCGTCACTAATGGAGATGGAGAGGTCCAGGAAGGGGAGCGAGGTGTCAGAGATGGTCCAGGTAAATTTGCACATCCACCAATATCATTTATTGTATCCGTTGCTCCCGATGTGGTCTCCTCTACATTGGGGAGACTGGGCGCCTCCTAGCAGAGCGCTTTAGGGAACATCTCCGAGACACCTGCACCAATCAATCACACCGCCCCGTGGCCCAACATTTCAACTCCCCCTCCCACTCTGCTGAGGACATGGAGGTCCTGGGCCTCCTTCACCGCCGCTCCCTCACCACCAGACGCCTGGAGGAAGAACGCCTCATCTTCCGCCTCGGAACACTTCAACCCCAGGGCATCAATGTGGACTTCAACAGCTTCCTCATTTCCCCTTCCCCCACCTCATCCTAGTTTCAAACTTCCAGCTCAGTTACTGTCTCCTTGACTTGTCCGACCTGCCTATCTTCTTTTCCACCTATCCACTCCACCCTCTCCTCCTTGACCTATCACCTTCATCTCCTCCCCCACTCACCCATTGTACTCTATGCTACTCTCTCCCCACCCCCACCCTCCTCTACCTTATCTCTCCATGCTTCAGGCTCACTGCCTTTATTCCTGATGAAGGGCTTTTGCCCGAAATGTCGATTTCGCTGCTCGTTGGATGCTGCCTGAACTGCTGTGCTCTTCCAGCACCACTAATCCAGTATTTGGTTTTCAGCATCTGCAGTCATTGTTTTTACCTAGGATCAGTGGGAAGCAGAGTGTGAGCTTTGGTCCGCACAGATGGTGTGTCGGATAGATAGGTGCACTTACTCTGGTCTGGAAGCTGATAAGAGAAACGGTCCCCAACTGAAACAGAAACAAAAACAAAGAGGTCAGATTGCAGGGAATCGGGCTGTGACCACAGGAGTTGAGGTAAAACCAGACCAAAGACAGAACAATGAAACACTCTCAGCAGTCCAGGTGAGCTGAGAAGCGACGATGGAACTGGAAAAGAAGATCAAGACGGTAGAATCTGCTCACAGAACTAAAGACAGATCTGGAAAGGTTTGCCTTCAGTGCAGATTAAGTAGCTGTGGAATTCACGCTGGGTTTATTTTAATTTCTGAATGACTATTGCTGAAAGATTTTGTTGAAAGTTTTTAAATGACCCTCATTGGAATAATTCACAAGACTACCAATTCAAGAGGGGAACACAACAGTTATACTGCACACTGTTGAAGAAGGGTGGTAAGGACAAGCCAGGGAACTATAGACCGGTGAGCCTGACCTCGGTGGTGGGCAAGTTGTTGGAGGGAATCCTGAGGGACAGGATGTACATGTATTTGGAAAGGCAAGGACTGATTAGGGATAGTCAACATGGCTTTGTGAATGGGAAACCATGTCTTACAAACTTGATTGAGTTTTTTGAAGAAGTAACAAAGAGGATTGATGAGGGCAGAGCAGTAGATGTGATCTATATGGACTTCAGTAAGGCATTCGACAAGGTTCCCCATGGAAGACTGATTAGCAAGGTTAGATCTCATGGAATACTGGGAGAACTAGCCATTTGGATACAGAACTGGCTCAAAGGTAGAAGACAGAGGGTGGTGGTGGAGGGTTGTTTTTCAGACTGGAGGCCTGTGACCAGTGGAGTGCCACAAGGATCGGTGCTGGGCCCTCTACTTTGTGTCATTTACATAAATGATTTGGATGTGAGCATAAGAGGTACAGTTAGTAAGTTTGCAGATGACACCAAAATTGGAGGTGTAGTGAACAGCGAATAAAGTTATCTCAGATTACAACAGGATCTGGACCAGATGGGCTAATGGGCAGATAGAGTTTAATTCAGATAAATGTGAGGTGCTGCATTTTGGGAAAGCAAATCTTAGCAGGACATATATACTTAATGGTAAGGTCCTAGGGAGTGTTACTAAATAAAGAGACCTTGGAGTGCAGGTTCATAGCTCCTTGAAAGTGGAGTCACAGGTAGATAGGATAGTGAAGAAGGTATTTGGTATGCTTTCCTTTATTGGTCAGACTATTGAGTACAGGAGTTGGGAGGTCATGTTGCGGCTGTACAGGATATTGGTTAGGTCACTGTTGGAATATTGCGTGCAATTCTGGTCTCCTTCCTATCGGAGAGATGTTGTGAAAGTTGAAAGGGTTCAGAAAAGATGTTGCCAGGGTTCGAGGATCTGAGCTACAGGGAGATGCTGAACAGGCTGGGGCTGTTTTCCCTGGAGCGTCGGAGGCTGAGGGGTGACCTTATAGAGGTTTACAAAATTATGAGGGGCATGGATAGGGTAAATAGGCAAAGTCTTTTCCCTGGGGTGGGGGAGTCCAGAACTGGAGGGCATAGGTTTAGGGTGAGGGGGGAAAGATATAAAAGAGACCTAAGGGGCGACTTTTTCACACAGAGGGTGGCACGTGTATGGAATGAGCTGCCAGAGGATGTGGTACAATTGCAACATTTAAAAGGCATTTGGATGGGTATATGAATAGGAAGGGTTTGGAGGGATATGGGCTGGGTGCTGGCAGGTGGGACTAGATTGGGTTGGGACATCTGGTCGGCATGGACGGGTTGGACCGAAGGGTCTGTTTCCATGCTGTACATCTCTATGACTCTATAAGTTGAAAGTGCTAGTTGGTTGGCAAGAGGGCTGTAATTGATGGAAGCGTTGGCATTGAAAATCAGTAATGATGACTGACAGTTATATGCCAGACTTTGACTAAATTTTATACTGAGTAGGTTGACTCTGATTGGTCAGGGCATTGCCCTGAGAGATGAACCAGCAAATGGCTGTCACCTAATTTGTTGAGTTGTAAAACGCACAGTGTAATTGATGTAATGTATAAGTTATTTCTATCTGCAGTACAAATATTGGTTTCCACTTGAATTGTTATTCTTGTGAATTGTCCTGATATGCAGAAGTTCAAAAACTTCAATATGATAGGGTGGCACAGTGGCTCAGTGGTTAGCACTGCTGCCTCACAGCACTAGGGCCTGAGGTTCGATCCCAGCCTCAGGTGACTGTCTGTGTGGAGTTTACACATTCTCCCAATGTCTGCGTGGGTTTCCTTGCATGATGTAAAGATGTGCAGGTCAGGTGAATTGGCCATGCTAAATTGCCCACTAGTGTTAGGAGGGAAATGGTTCTGGGTGGGATACTCTTCAGAGGCCTGGTTGGGCCGAAGGGCCTGCTTCCACAATGTAAGGAATCTAATCTAATATGTCTGTTTCAATGATACTCAAGTTCTTTACCACAAAATGGTTATTTTTGTTTGATTCTTAAACCTACAACAAATGAAATCTTGTCCATTGTCTTTCTCAGTGGGGTTGTTCAGAAAGTTTTGTTTTTTTAGTTTGCTGGTCTCCATGGGGATCATCTGAGACTGGCACTGAATTAGACTGTGAAACTGGTTCACTAGAATTTTCCAGAAGACAAGCAAACAAGATTTCACATTTCCCTGTGCTCTAGTCACTGGGGAGTCAACGCCAGTACCATTGGTGCTCAGGTCTTTGTACAGAGAGAGGATTTGTCTCTCAATGCCTTGAGACCATTGTCAAATATAATTTGAAAGCTGCAGCAGAGGTAATGGGGATATGCCTAAAAGTAGAAGCTCAGAAATCAGAGATCATTGAAAACTTATCTCAGCATTTGAAGCTCAAGAAGGAAAAGGACATTTTTCAGAGCGATCAACTAGAATGAGTCTGACCTCAAATAGATATGAAAAAAAAAGGAGTTATGAGAGGACAGTGAGTGAAAAATGTAAAAAAAAGGAAAGAAAAAGAGGTAACAAAATAATTAGAATGGAAAGAGAGAAGTTCAGAAAATTTGCACTGGAGGTGAACGATGAGAACGATCTAGAGCAACTCTCTCATAGTTTTGATGGGATGAAGAATATTCCCTTGGTATCTAAGTCCATGAGAATCCCTATAAATGTACTTTGTATCATTTTAGAAAATTGCTACAAGAATGGAATGGCCAAAACAAAACTGGGCTGTGCCCCTTCTGAATATTTGTAGGAAATCCTTTGGAGATCCACTTATCTCTTTCAGAATAGCAATTAGGGCTCCATGACAGAGTAAAGAATGCTGCAAAAAATGTACCAGAGGCTCACCAGAAAACATTTGCAATTGTGTGTAGGACACCGTCGTGGAATTTGATAGAGAAGAGGAAATGATGTGACAGGAGGGTAGATTAATGAAGGTTGCAGGGGACATAGAGAGCCTTAGGGAAGAGATTGTAATGGAAAAATTCAAAACTAGCTTCCCCACCAGGAAAAAAGTCCCAAATGGAAGAAAGTAAATTTTGGAAAACAAAGTAGGCCACGGGAGTGACAGATAATTACAAATTGTCTAGTGAGCATACTATTAATAACTAGGAGAAAGTGAGGGCTGCAGATGCTGGAGATCAGAGCTGAAAATGTGTTGCTGGAAAAGCGCAGCAGGTCAGGCAGCATCCAAGGAGCAGGAGAATCGACGTTTCGGGCATGAGCCTGAAGATTCCTGAAGAAGGGCTCATGCCCGAAACGTCGATTCTCCTGCTCCTTGGATTCTGCCTGACCTGCTGCACTTTTCCAGCAACACATTTTCAGCTACTATTAATAACAGACCCACATTTAGAAGCTAGAAGAGAAACTGGAGAGATAGAAATGAAAAGACATCTGACCTCATCAAGGAAGATGACAAAGGTGAAGGCTCCTCAGCTTATTAAAGAGACGCTGGGTTTGGTTTAAGGTGGGGGGGTCGAGAGTATGATGCTGGAAAAGCACAGCAGGTCATGCAGCATCCAGGGAGCAGGAAAATCAACATTTCTGGCAGAAGCGCTTCATCAGGAATGAGGGTTTAAGATGACCAACTTTCTATTCTTGTCATAAAAAGAACATGCAGGGGCTGATTATTGGAAATGAAATGAGTTCTGACACAGATCCCAGAGCAAGGTCCGCCAGGTTATTACAGTTCCAGATGGGTTACCCTAAATGATCAAGCTCCTGGGTGGAAAGGGATGAACCGGCTCCCCTTCTTAACTCACCTGTCCCCTCAAGTTGGTCACAACAAGATCAATTTACAAAGGGTCCCTTCCTTATGAATATCCTTCTCCCAGACCCAAAGTCATTTGTTTTAAAAAGAACCAGTTTAACCAGGCTTTCTTGAGATTAGAAAAGAGTGAGTTTACTATTTATTAAACACAAAAAGAAATAATATCACAATACATCAAATTAGAAATGGTAAGTGAACCCAAAAGAAGATAAAAGTTAAAGACGTGTGAGTCATTCACTATGGGTCATTTGTGAAGGTTAAAAGTTAGATGAAATAGGATGTTAGCTTTTATAGCTAAAGGAATAGAATATAAAGGTAAGAAAGTATTATTGCAGCTATACACAGCTTTGGTGAGACCGCACCTGGAGTATTGTGCATAGTTTTGGTCCCCTTATTTGAGGAAAGCTGTAGTGGTATTGGAGGCAGCTCACAGGAGGTTCAGTAGAATGATCCCAGAGATGAGGGCTTTGTCGTAGGAAGAGAGATTGAACGATTTAAGCCAATACTCTCAGGTATTTAGAAGAATGAGGGGAGATCAACTATTCAAGATGATAAAAGGTGTAGATCAAATTGATGGAGCAGACACTTCCTCTTGTGGGGCATTCTGGGACGAGAGGTCACGGTCTTAGGATAAGGGGGAGCAAATTAAAACAGAGTTGAGGAGAAACCACTTCTCCCAAAGGGTTATGAATCTGGGGAATTCACTCCCCTGAAGTATGGTGGATGCTGTGATAGTGAGTAAATTTAAGGAGGAGTTAGAGTTTTAATTGGTAATGGGTTGAAGGGATATGGAAAGAAGGCAGGAAAATGGAGGTGAGGAGCATATCAGTCACTCGATGGGCCAAATGGCCTAATTCTGCTCCTTTATTTTATGAACTATGACAGCGGGTTATAGTCCCATCACGTTTATTTGAAATCACAAGCTTTCAGAGTGTTGTCCCTTTGTCAGGTCAAGTCTTCACCTGATGATGGGGCAGCACTCCAAAAGCTTGTTGGTCTATATAAACCTGTTGGTCTATAGCCTGGTGTCAGCTGACTTCTGACCTTGTCCACCCCAGTCCAACACCAGCACCTCCACGTCATTTGTGAAAAGTGGATAGTTACACATTGCGGCCATTGCAATGGATGTTACTGATAGTGCTGACATTAGTAGTTGAATAGTCAGTTTTGAAGTCTAGGCTTTGTAAGTTGTTTTATCCTGTTTCCAATATTGTCTGGGGCTGCCAGTGTTTACAGTGACAGATCCTTTTCTCTTTTTTATGTTGTTGTAACCTTCATTGCGTACTAGGCCACACAGGGGCACATCAGGCCACTATTAGATGTGGACTAGGATTGAAACTCACTTTTAACACCTGTCCTTATGCATTCTTGAAAGGGGAAAATATAAAATATGTCTCTTAACCAGACTGCAATCATTTCTCCAATCATGTTCATAGTCTGAGATATTCCCAGGGGATTACAGTTCAGTTTGTAATGCATTTTGCCCGTTGAAGCTTGACACTTGCATGTGTGACATTCCAGGGTTCCTCTCCAGACTGCTGCTGGTTTACCTCTACAACCACTTTCGCTGTGTTAGTCATCATTTTCAAATTTAAAAATTTGTTATGTCGATTGGTGATCCACGGCTTATGATCCATCGTCATCAGATATTCCCCACAGAGTAAATGAAATGAGATTAATTTTTATTTCATTACAGAAAAGGAGAAAAATGAGAATGAGAACATAAATAACGGCGATTGGTCAAGTCTAGGTTCTGGAAATGACATCTGCAATCACATTTCACTTCTGATAATCTCGGTGGTTTTGAAGTGTTATGGTTGAAGGAACAAACTCCAATGGAATAACTTTGTTCTTTGGATCTTATATGTTTGCACCAAAGTTAATGGGCCGTGGGCAGTATAACAGTGGTCTCTCTGTATCAATTCCATAAGTCTATCTTAAACTGATAGCCAGTAAATCATAGAGGTCTATTGCACAGAAATTGGCCCTTCGGCCCATCAAGTCTGCAATAATCAAAGGCAACTCCCTAACTATTCCAAAACATTTTTCAGCATTTGGCTATAGCCTTGCATGCCTTGGCTTCACAAGTGCACATCTAACTACTTCTGAAATGTAATGAGGGTTTCTGCCTCCACCTCCCTTCACTCTCCTGAGTGAAAAATCCTTTCTTCACATCTCCTCGATACCACCTGCCCCTAATTTTAAATCAATGCCCTCAGTCACTGACCCCTCTACTAAGGGGATGTCTCTTCTTGAACATCTCATAGTTTTATACATTTCAGTATGGCACGGTGGCTCAGTGGTTAGCACTGCTGCCTCACAGCACCAGGCTCCCAGGTTCAATTCCAGCCTCAGGTGACTGCCTGTGTTGAGTTTGCACATTCTCCCCGTGTCTGTGTGGGTTTCCTCCGGGTGCTCCAGTTTCCTCCCACAGTCCAAAGATGTGCAGGTCAGGTGAACTGGCCCTGCTGAATTGCCCGTCGTGTTAGGTGCATTAGTCAGAGGGTCTGGGGGGTTACTCTTTGGAGGGCCGGTGTGGACTTGTTGGGCCGAAGGGCCAGTTTCCACACTGTAGGGAATCTAATCTAATCTAATATCGTTCCATCTCAGTCTCATCTGCTCTAAGGAAAACAGTCTGTCCAATCTCTCTTCATAACTGAAACTCTCCAGTTCAAGCAACATCCTGGTAAATGTCCTCTGCACCCTCTCCAGTGCTATTACACCCCTCTTAGAATGTGGATTCCAGAACTGCACACATTACTCCAGCTGTGACCTAATCACCTTTTATACAGTGTACAGAAGTGTTTTCAGAGCCAGAATACTGAGGGTTCCTTTCTATACAGTAGAATATTGACCCTGATATTATGGCAGAGGCCTCTACAGTGGTATGACCTGGCTGGTCTCTGCATGAGCTCTTGAACATAGTGAGCAGACGCTAAATCTGTGTGTTTTTCTGCACATGGATGGCTGAATACTTGCTTTGGCCATGCCGGTGTTGGACTGGGGTGTACAAAGTTAAAAATCATGTGAAAGAAGTGAAACTATCACTGTATTCTAACAGATGAAAGGCTTACCAGACAATCAATTTTTCAATGTATAATTTCAGTTACATCACACTGCAAATTTTTGCTATAAATTCTGTGTTACGATCGAGCCCTCCACTATCACCTGATGAAGGAGCGTCGCTCCGAAAGTTAGTGTGCTTCCAATTAAACCTGTTGGACTATAACCTGGTGTGGTGTGGTTTTTAACTGTCTCAACAATGGTATTGCTTTATCAAGATGACACAGCCTTTGTTTTTTCCCACAATCCGGGAGGTCTGTCAGATTAGTTTCCTCCTCTTGGTGACTCGGTATGGACCACCTTGTGTTGTAGGTGCACTAGCTAATGCAATAATGGTCTCCTGGCTGAAAGATTCACGTCCTGGAACATTTGTCTCCCTGTTTTTTTTCATGACGGTCTGGGAGATTGTCAACTATTCTCAGACTCGTGAGAGTCACTCCTGCAATTGTCAACTATTCTCAGACTCGTGAGAGTCACTCCTGCAATTCTGCTCCATTGTCCAACATGGAGACCTCTCTCTTCTAAACTAAAAACTTCAGAGGCTGGGTGTCTCCAAATTAATTCAACTGGAATAAAACCCAACGGACCCATTGGTGGCAATCAGAAGGAACTCCTTCATCCCAGTCGGGGGGTAGTTGTGGCAACGTGCCCTCAGCTTTGTTTTTAAAGGGTCTGGGGGTAATGTTCCTGTGACAGTGCTCAAATCTGCATGACTTTCTGGAATATTTCGGAGGCAAGGTGAGAGCCCAGATCTGATCGGAAGACCGTATTGGGTGAAGAATTGGCTCAATTTCCTCCCACTGTCTTGGCAACATGGATCTCAGGGAAAAGCCTTTGGGAAACAGGTAGTCCTGTCAATGATTAGATTACTTACAGTGTGGAAACAGGCCCTTCGGCCCAAGTCCACACCGACCCACCGAAGCACACCCACCCAGACCCATTTCCCTACATCTAACACTACGGGCAATTTAGCACGGCCAATTCACCTAACCTGCACATTTTTGGACTGTGGGAGGAAACCAGAGCAAACCCACGCAGACACGGGGAGAATGTGCAAACTCCACACAGTCAGTCGCCTGAGGTGGGATTTGAACCCGGGTCTCTGGCGCTGTGAGGCAGCAGTGCTAACCACTGTGCCACCGTGCCACCCACGATGGTGGGCCTCTTTTGTTTGGAGCAGGGGTGCCACACCGTCCACTGCCACCATGCTGACTGGCTGCACAAAAGCTGAGAGTCAGAGGGGCAGGGTCTTATTGAAGGTTGGGGCTTCCCCACAATCTGGCAAAACCTCACCACATCCTGCGCAGCTTTGCCGGTATAAATGTCGGTTGGTGTGATTTTGGGTTTTACGTACAGCAGCATGCTCAGCCTTCGGAATTTTGTAAACTATCCGCAATATTTCCTCCCAGCTCCTCAGCAGCAGTACTACCTCGTGGATCACTATCCACTTCTCACTTCCTCACCAACCGCGTGTGTTTAAGACAGTCGTTTTCAAACTGCTCCTACCTCAGCCACAGTCTGAGCCAGGTTTCAGATAAATGAAGCAAAGGGCTTTCTGGTGACAGTGCCACCCCTCCCTCCACTAGCTGAACATGTCTGATCAAAGACTGAGTGATTTACATCGTCAGGCTATGTGGCAAGCACTTTCTCCTGCAGCTGCTCTGTCCCCCTGGTTTCTCAGAGACCACTGGGGGTGCTAATACCTTTGAACCTTCCAGGTCATGGCCAAGGAGCTGGTCAATCTCATCCGCAAGTCAAGTGGGGACAACTCCCACAGTCACTGGTCCCAAGCCAAACTCATGCCCCAGATGCACCTGGGAAAGAGGAACGGGCATATCCCCTCCTTCAATCATTTTTACCAGCCCCTTAGTTACTGCACACTCTGGTGATGAGACACTGCCTTTTCCCAGCAGTAGAGTATGTCTGGCCCTGTGTCTCTCAGTGCCACTCCAGGTCCTGTCACCTCACTTGCGGTAAAATGGGGCTGCCCTTTCAATAGACAATAGACAATAGGTGCGGGAGTAGGCCATTCTGCCCTTAGAGCCTGCACCACCATTCAATATGATCATGGCTGATCATCCTCAATCAGTATCCTGTTCCTGCCTTAGCTCCATAACCCTTGATTCCACTATCCTTGAGAGCTCTATCCAACTCTTTCTTAAATGAATCCAGAGACTGGGCCTCCACTGCCCTCTGGGGCAGAGCATTCCACACAGCCACCACTCTCTGGGTGAAGAAGTTTCTCATCTCTGTCCTAAATGGTCTACCCCGTATTTTTAAGCTGTGTCCTCTGGTTCGGCACTCACCCATCAGCGGAAACATGTTTCCTGCCTCCAGAGTGTCCAATCCTTTAATAATCTTATATGTCTCAATCAGATCCCCTCTCAGTCTTCTAAACTCAAGGGTATACAAGACCAGTCTCTCCAGTCTTTCAGCGTAAGGTAGTCCCGCCATTCCAGGAATTGACCTCGTGAACCTACGCTGCACTCCCTCAATAGCCAGAATGTCTTTCCTCAAATTTGGAGACCAGAACTGCACACAGTACTCCAGGTGCGGTCTCACCAGGGCCCTGTACAGCTGCAGAAGCACCTCTTTGCTTCTATACTCAATCCCTCTTGTTATGAAGGCCAGCATGCTATTAGCCTTCTTCACTACCTGCTGTACCTGCATGCTTACCTTCATTGACTGGTGTACAAGAACACCCAGATCTCTCTGTACTGCCCCTTTGCCTAAATTGATTCCATTGAGGTAGTAATCTGCCTTCCTGTTCTTGCCACCAAAGTGAATAACCATACATTTATCCACATTAAACTGCATCTGCCATGCATCTGACCACTCACCTAACCTGTCCATGTCACCCTGTAATCTCCTAACATCCTCCTCACATTTCACCCTGCCACCCAGCTTAGTATCATCAGCAAATTTGCTAATGTTATTACTAATACCATCTTCTATATCATTAATATATATTGTAAAAAGCTGCGGTCCCAGCACTGATCCCTGCAGTACCCCACTGGTCACTGCCTGCCATTCCGAAATGGAGCCGTTTATCACTACTCTTGTTTCCTATCAGCCAACCAACTTTCAATCCATGTTAATACTTTGCCCCCAATACCATGTGTCCTAATTTTGCTCACTAACCTCCTATGTGGGACTTTATCAAAAGCTTTCTGAAAGTCCAGGTGCACTACATCTACTGGATCTCCCTCGTCCATCTTCAGAGTTACATCCTCAAAAAATTCCAGAAGATTAGTCAAGCATGATTTCCCCTTCATAAATCCATGCTGACTCTGACCTATCCTGTTACTACTATCCAGATGTGTCATAATTTCATCCTTTATAATAGACTCCAGCATCTTTCCCACCACTGAGGTCAGACTAACTGGTCTATAATTTCCTGCTTTCTCTCTCCCATCTTTCTTAAAAGGTGGTACAACATTAGCCACCCTCCAATCCGCAGGAACTGATCCCGAATTTATCGAATTCTGGAAAATAATCACCAACGCATCCACGATTTCTTGAGCCACCTCCTTCAGTACCCTGGGATGTAGACCATCAGGCCCCAGGGATTTATTAACCTTCAGACCTAACAGTCTCTCCAACACCAATTCCTGGCAAATATAAATTCCCTTCGGTTCAGGTCCTTCAGCCACTGTTACCTCAGGGAGATTGCTTGTGTCTTCCCCAGTGAACACAGATCTGAAGTACCAATTCAATTCTTCTGCCATTTCTTTGTTCCCCGTAATATATTCCCCTGTTTCTGTCTTCAAGAGCCTAATTTTAGTCTTAACCATTTTTTTGCCTTTCACATACTTTAGGGACAGTCCATATCACAAGAGGTGTTGGATGTATTAGAATGTATGAAGATGGATAAATCTCCTGGTCCTAACTAGATATATCCAAGAGGCCTGCAAGAGGCTAGAGAAGAAATTGTGGGCATCCTGTCTGATATTTTTGCATCATCATTAGCCACAGGTGAGGTCACAGAACACTGGAGGGTAGCGAATGTTGTGCCTTTATTCAAGAAGGGCTGCAATGATAAACCTGGGAACTATAGACCAGTGAGCTCAACATCTGGGTAAGTTACTTGAGAAGATTCTGAGAGATAAGGTATACATGCATTTGAAAAGACAGGGTTTGATAAGCATGACTTTGTGTGTGGGAGATCATACCTCATAAAGGAAGAGTTCTTTTATGAAGTGACCAGGAAGGTTAACAAGGGCAGGGCAGTAGATATGGACTTCAGTAAGGCCTTTGATAAGGTTCCACATGGGAAGCTGCTCTGGAAGATTAGATCGCATGGAATCCAGGGGGAGCTGGCAAATTAGATACACAATGGACTTGATGGTAAGAAGCAGAGGGTAATAGTGGAAGGATGCTTGTCGGACTGGAGGCCTGTAACTAGTGGGGTGCCTCAGGGGTCGTGCTGGGCCCATGACTGTTTGTTATCTATATCAATGATTTGGATGAAAATGTCCAAGGTATGATTAGTAAGTTTGGTGATGACACTAAAATAGGCGATACCATGGACAGTGAGGAAGGTTATCAGAAATTGCAGAGGACCTTGATCAGCTGGGGAAGTGGGCTGAGAAATGGCGAATGGAGTTTAATATAGAGAAGTGTGAGGTCTTGCATTTTGGAAAGTCAAATCAAGGTAGGAGTTTGATGGTGAATGGTAGGGCCTTAAGGAATGTTGTGGAATAGAAGGACCTTTGAGTTCAGATGCACAGTTCTCTGGAAGTGGCGTCACAGGTAGATAGGGCAGTAAAGAAGGCTTTTGGCACACTGGCCTTCATCAGTCAGGACATTGAGTATAGAAGTTGGGAAGTTATGTTGCAGTTGTACAGGACGGTGGTGAGGCTGCACTTGGAGTATTGTGTTCAGGTTTGGTCACCTTATTATAGGAAGAATGTTATTAAACTGGAAAGAGTGCAGAAGAAATTTACAGGGACGTTGCCTGGACTCAACAGTCTGAGTTATAGGGAGGGGTTGGACAAGCTAGGGCTTTTTACTAGAGCAGAGGAGACTGAGGAGGGGGGGTAGGTTATAGAAGTGTATAAGATCACGAGAGGCCTGGATAGGGTGAATGCGCTCAGTCTTATTCCCAGGGTTGGGGATTTGAGTACTAGAGGGCATCAGTTTAAGGTTCGAGGGGAAAGAATAAAAGGGAACCTGAGGGGCAACTTTTATACACAGAGGGTGGTATGCTGATGGAATGAGCTGCCAGAGGAAGTGGTTGAGGCGGGTACATTAACAACATTTAAAAGGCATTTGGACAAATACATGGATAGGAAAGGTTTAGAAGGATATGGGCCAAGTGCAGGGAAATGGGGTTAGTGTGAATGTTGGGGCGGCATGGTGGTCAGCACTGCTGCCTCACAGCGCAAGAGACTCTGGTTCAATTTCCACACTGTAAGTAATCTAATCTATATTTTGGTCGGCGTGGACCAGGTTGAGCCAAAGGGCTTGTCTCTGTGCTGTAGGACTCTATGACATCTTGAAAATGTCCCCTTCTCCCAACAGTCTGTCTCCTATGAGTTAGATAATCCATTATTCATGCTATAGACTACCACAAACATCACAAGCTCTTACTTTATTACATAGCCTAATTATCAAATGCTTAATGCAAATTCAAATTTGTTACATACACGACTTCTCCTTTATGTATCCTGCTTGTTACCACATCAAAGAATTCTAATACATTTATTTGGCATAATTTCCCCTTCGTGAAGCCATTTTGACTCTGCTTGATAATGTATTTTTAAATACTCTGCTGTTACATCCTTTACAACAGGATCGAACACTTTTCCAATTACAGATGTTAAGCTAACTCACCTATAGGTACCTTGTGTTTTTGCCTCACTGCCTTTTTATAAAGGTGTTACATTGGCAGATTACCAATCCTCTGGGGAGTTTTCCAAGATGTATAATTAGTAAGTTTGCAGATGTCACCAAAATTGGAGGTGTAGTGGACAGCAAAGAAGGTTACCTCAGATTACAACAGAATCTTGACCAAATGGGCCAATGGGCTGAGTGGCAGATGGAGTTTAATTCAGATAAATGTGAGGTGCTGCATCTTGGGAAAGCAAATCTTAGCAGGACTTATACACTTGATGGTAAGGTCCTAGGGAGTGTTGCTGAACAAAGAGATCTTGGAGTGCAGGTTCACAACTCCTTGAAAGTAGAGTCTCAGGTGGATAGGATAGTGAAGAAGGCGTTTGGTATGCTTTCCTTTATTGGTCAGAGTATTGAGTACAGGAGTTGGGAGGTCATGTTGCGGCTGTACAGGACATTGGTTAGGCCACTGTTGGAATATTGCATGCAATTCTGGTCTCCTCCCTATCAGAAAGATGTTGTGAAACTTGAAAATATTCATAAACGATTTACAAGGATGTTGCCAGGGTTGGAGGATTTGAGCTACAGGGAGAGGCTGAACAGGCTGGGGCTGTTTTCCCTGGAGCGTCGGAGGCTGAGGGGTGACCTTATAGAGGTTTACAAAATTATGAGGGACATGGATAGGATAAATAGACAAAGTCATTTCCCTGGGGTGGGGGGAGTCCAGAACTAGAGGGGCATAGGTTTAGGGTGAGAGGGGAAAGATATAAAAAAGACCAAAGGGGCGACTTTTTCACACAGAAGGTGGTACATGTATGGAATGAGCTGTCAGAGGAAGTGGTAGAGGCTGGTACAATTGCAACATTTCAGAGGCATTTGGATGGGTATATGAATAGGAAGGGTTTAGAGAGATATGGATTAGTGGTGCTGGAAGAGCACAGCAGTTCAGGCAGCATCCAACGAGCAGCGAAATCGACGTTTCGGGCAAAAGCCCTTCATCAGGAATGAAGGCAGTGAGCCTAAAGCGTGGAGAGATAAGCTAGAGGAGGGTGGGGGTGGGGAGAGAGTAACATAGAGTACAATGGGTGAGTGGGGGAGGAGATGAAGGTGATAGGTCAAGGAGGAGAGGGTGGAGTGGATAGGTGGAAAAGGAGATAGGCAGGTTGGACAAGTCCGGACAAGTCAAGGAGACAGTAACTGAGCTGGAAGTTTAGAACTAGGATGAGGTGGGGGAAGGGGAAATGAGGAAGCTGTTGAAGTCCACATTGATGCCCTGGGGTTGAAGTGTTCCGAGGCGGAAGATGAGGCGTTCTTCCTCCAGGCGTCTGGTGGTGAGGGAGCGGCGGCGAAGGAGGCCCAGGACCTCCATGTCCTCGGCAGAGTGGGAGAGGGAGTTGAAATGTTGGGCCACGGGACGGTGTGGTTGATTGGTGCGGGTGTCTCGGAGATGTTCCCTAAAGCGCTCTGCTAGGAGGCGCCCAGTCTCCCCAATGTAGAGGAGACCACATCGGGAGCAACGGATACAATAAATGATATTGGTGGATGTGCAAGTAAAACTTTGATGGATGTGGAAGGCTCCTTTAGGGCCTTGGATAGAGGTGAGGGAGGAGGTGTGGGCACAGGTTTTACAGTTCCTGCGGTGGCAGGGGAAAGTGCCAGAATGGGAGGGTGGGTCGTAGGGGGTGTGGACCTGACCAGGTAGTCACGGAGGGAACGGTCTTTGCGGAAGGCGGAAAGGGGTGGGGAGGGAAATATATCCCTGGAGGTGGGGTCTTTTTGGAGGTGGCAGAAATGTCGGTGGATGATTTGGTTGATGCGAAGGTTTGTAGGGTGGAAGGTGAGCACCAGGGGCGTTCTGTCCTTGTTACGGTTGGAGGGGTGGGGTCAACCCTATCTCTTGCAAAAATGCCATTCGGTATTCCCAATTTCTCCGCCTCCGCCGTATCTGCTCCCAGGAGGACCAGTTCCACCATAGAACACACCAGGTGGCCTCCTTCTTTAGAGACCGCAATTTCCTTTCCCACGTGGTTAAAGATGCCCTTCAACGCATCTCGTCCACATCCCGCACCTCCGCCCTCAGACCCCACCCCTCCAACCGTATCCTTACAGAGCTGAAAATGTGTTGCTGGAAAAGCGCAGCAGGTCAGGCAGCATCCAAGGAGCAGGAGAATCAACGTTTCGGGCATGAGCCCTTCGATTCTCCTGCTCCTTGGATGCTGCCTGACCTGCTGCGCTTTTCCAGCAACACATTTTCAGCTCTGATCTCCAGCATCTGCAGTCCTCACTTTCTCCTGTATCCTTACAGATACAGCCGTGTCGAATGTCCCTGATGTTAATGTGAACATGCAGTACATCCACGTAGTTCAATGAATGCAGAGGTAACGGTGGAGGGGATTGGTGGAAATTCTTTACCAGTTCCCAAAGGGTTAAGTTAAAATGCAACCGTATCCTGTTAACATAGGTTAGATTCCTGCATTCCTAATTTGTTTATTAAAATGTGAACTTTTGACTGGGAAATGACTTGGCTGGGATAAGGCATTGGCACTTGCAGTGGTTTGAAGAAAACCTGAAGCTCTTTATGTTTTACACAAGTTGGTGACCGAGACCTGGATGAAGTGGGATAGCAAATTAGATTCATGTGGGAACACAATTCACAGGCAGAAGAGATGCCCTAAAGAAAGTTGCTTAACTGTCCTCTGGACAATAAATGCTGGCCTTGCCAGTGACACCCTCATCTTGTGAATGAATAAATCTAACCTTAGTAACTTGAAGTACTCTTTATGCATAAAACAGAACAAAACAAAGGTGGTGTGTTTGGCATGCTTGCCTTCATCTGTCAGAGCATTGAATACAGGAGTTAGGATGTCATGTTACCGCTGTACAAGAAATGATTCAAGTCACAATTCTGGTTGCCATACTATAGGAAGGTTATTATTAAACTGGAAAGGGTGTAAAAAAGATGTACAAGGATGTTACTGGAAGCCTTCAGTTATAAGGGGAGGCTGGATAATCAGGAACATTTTTCCCTGTTACATAGGAAGCTGAGGGGTGACCTTATAGAGGTTCATAAAATCAAGAAGGGTCAAAATCTTTTCTCCAGGTTAGAAGAGTTCAAACCAGAGGACACAGTTTTAAGGTAATTGGGGAAAGAATTAAAAAGGGCCTGAGGGGCAACTTTTGCACACAGATAGTGTTGCGTGTATGAAACGAGCTGCCAGAGGATGTGATTGACTTGAGTACGATTCCAATATTTAAAAGACATCTGTACAGGTATATAGATAGGAAAGGTTTAGAAAGATATGGGCCAAGTGCTGGCAAATGGGACCTATTCGGTTTAGGAAACTAGGTCAGCACGGACGAGTTGGGCTGAAAAGTCTGTTTCCATAATAAATGAGTTTATAACTGTGAGAACTGGAGATCTGAAACAAAAACAGAAAGTGCTGACAAAACTCAGCAGGTCCAACAGCATCTGTGGGGAGAAAGAGTTCATGTTTTAATTTTGATTACTCTTCATCAGAACTCTTTATGAATCTGATAAATCACCCCAGTAAAGACATGACAGAAGAATTAGAAACTAATTCCTGTTAACTTAAAGGAAACCTTACAGTATCAAACTTGAGAGAAAAAAATACTGACCAGTTGGGATACCTTAAAATAACTTGAATCGGAACACAGCAAAAGCACAAACAAAATGTGGCAAAGCAAATAGCATAAGTACTCAAAGCAAATGAAAAAATGAGAGGAACAGGTTTTGAAATAAATTAAGAAAACGCTTTAATACTAAAGGGCTGTGGGGAAAACATATTCTATATTTATAAGAGAATGGTGTATATTTGACGCGGTGATGGTGGTGCCTGGGACAGTCCAGGTCAGGGAACCATACCCAGGAGACAACAGTCTATGAGACAGCTCTCCCTGTTTACAGATTTGGAGATGCTGGTGTTGGACTGGGGTGGACAAAGTTAAAAATCACCCAACACCAGGTTACAGTCCAACTGGTTTAATGGGAAGCACTAGCTTTCAGAGCACTGCTCCTTCACCCCCTGATAAAGGAGTGTCGCTCTGAATGTTAGCGCTTCCCATTAAACCAGGTGGACTGTGTGTTGTGTGGTGTGTGATGTGTGATTTTTAACTGTGTTTTCAGATGTTAGTGAGGAGACCTTTGGGGGGGCCTGGGGGACAGGGGGGAGCTGCATTGTTTGGGAGGCTGAGAGGGGCCCGGTGAGGCATGTTCACCCTCACCCTCACCCCTGTCTCCCCCCACCCTCCTGTCTCTGTCTCTGTCTCCCCCCACCCCCCTGTCTCTGTCTCTGTCTCCCCCCACCCTCTGTCTCTGTCTGCCCCCCACCCCCCTGTCCCTGTCTTTGTCTTTGTCTCTGTCTCCCCTCTCCCCCCACCCCCCTGTCTCTGTCTCTGTCTCTGTCTCCCCCCACCCCCCTGTCTCTGTCTCTGTCTCTGTCTCCCCCCACCCCCCTGTCTCTGTCTCTCCCCACCCCCCTGTCTCTGTCTCTGTCTCCCCCCACCCTCTGTCTCTGTCTCCCCCCCACCCCCCTGTCCCTGTCTTTGTCTCTGTCTCCCCTCTCCCCCCACCCCCCTGTCTCTGTCTCTGTCTCTGTCTCCCCCCACCCCCCTGTCTCTGTCTCTGTCTCTGTCTCCCCCCACCCCCCTGTCTCTGTCTCTCCCCACCCCCCTGTCTCTGTCTCTGTCTCCCCCCACCCCCCTGTCTCTGTCTCTGTCTCCCCCCACCCCCCTGTCTCTGTCTCTCCCCACCCCCCTGTCTCTGTCTCCCCCCACCCCCCTGTCTCTGTGTCTGTCTCACCCCACCCCCCTGTCTCTGTCTGCCCCCACCCCCCTGTCACTGTCTCTGTCTCCCCCCACCCCCCTGTCTCTGTCTCTGTCTCCCCCCAACCTCTGTCTCTGTCTCTGTCTCCCCCCCACACCCCTGTCCCTGTCTTTGTCTCTATCTCTGTCTCCCCCCACCCCCCTGTCTCTGTCTCTGTCTCCCCCCACCCCCCTTTCTCTGTCTCTGTCTCCCCCACCCCCCTGTCTTTGTCTCTGTCTCCCCCCACCCTCTGTCTCTGTCTCTGTCTCCCCCCACCCCCCTGTCCCTGTCTTTGTCTCAGTCTCCCCCCCACCCCCCTGTCCCTGTCTCTGTCTCTGTCTCCCCCCACCCTCTGTCTCTGTCTCTGTCTCCCCCCACCCCCCTGTCCCTGTCTTTGTCTCTGTCTCCCCCCATCCCCCTGTCTCTGTCTCTGTCTCCCCCCCACCCCCCTGTCCCTGTCTTTGTCTTTGTCTCTGTCTCCCCCCACCCTCCTGTCTCTGTCTCTGTCTCACCCCCACCCCCCTGTCCCTGTCTTTGTCTTTGTCTCTGTCTCCCCCCCACCCCCCTGTCCCTGTCTCTGTCTCTGTCTCCCCCCCACCCCCCTGTCCCTGTCTTTGTCTCTGTCTCCCCCCACCCCCCTGTCTCTGTCTCCCCCCCACCCCCCTGTCCCTGTCTTTGTCTTTGTCTCTGTCTCCCCCCACCCCCCTGTCTCTGTCTCTGTCTCCCCCCAACCCCCCTGTCCCTGTCTTTGTCTCTGTCTCCCCCCACCCCCCTGTCTCTCTCTCTGTCTCCCCCCCACCCCCCTGTCTCTGTCTCCCCCCACCCCCCTGTCTCTGTCTCTGTGTCTGTCTCCCCCCACCCTCTGTCTCTGTCTCCCCCCACCCCCCTGTCCCTGTCTTTGTCTATGTCTCTGTCTCCCCCCACCCCCCTGTCTCTGTCTCTCCCCACCCCCCTGTCTCTGTCTCCCCCCACCCCCCTGTCCCTGTCTTTGTCTCCCCCCACCCTCTGTCTCTGTCTCTGTTTCCCCCCCACCCCCCTGTCCCTGTCTTTGTCTCTCCCTCCCCCCACCCCCTTGTCTCTGTCTCCCCCCACCCCACTGTCTCTGTCTCTGTCTCCCCCCACCCTCTGTCTCTGTCTCCCCCCCACCCCCCTGTCCCTGTCTTTGTCTCTCCCTCCCCCCACTCCCCTGTCTCGGTCTCTGTCTCCCCCCTACCCCCCTGTCCCTGTCTTTGTCCCTGTCTCTGTCTCCCCCACCCCCCTGTCTCTGTCTCTGTCTCCCCCCCACCCCCCGTCCCTGTCTTTGTCTCTGTCTCTGTCTCCCCCCACCCCCCTGTCTCTGTCTCTGTCTCCCCCCACCCTCTGTCTCTGTTTCCTCCCCACCCCCCTGTCCCTGTCTTTGTCTCTGTCTCCCCCCAGCCCCCTGTCCCTGTCTCTGTCTCTGTCTCCCCCCACCCTCTGTCTCTGTCTCCCCCCAGTCCCTGTCTTTGTCTCTGTCTCCCCCCACCCCCCTGTCTCTGTCTCCCCCCCACCCCCCTGTCCCTGTCTTTGTCTCTGTCTCCCCCCACCCCCCTGTCTCTGTCTCTGTCTCCCCCCACCCTCTGTCTCTGTCTCTGTCTCCCCCCCACCCCCCTGTCTCTGTCTCCCCCCACCCTCTGTCTCTGTCTCTGTTTCCCCCCCACCCCCCTGTCCCTGTCTTTGTCTCTGTCTCTGTCTCCCTCCACCCCCCTGTCTCTGTCTCTGTCTCCCCCCCACCACCCCTGTCCCTGTCTTTGTCTCTGTCTCCCCCCACCCCCCTGTCTCTGTCTCTGTCTCACCCCCACCCCCCTGTCTCTGTCTCCCCCCACCCTCTGTCTCTGTCTCTGTTTCCCCCCCACCCCCCTGTCCCTGTCTTTGTCTCTGTCTCCCCCCACCCCCCTGTCTGTCTCTGTCTCCCCCCACCCCCCTGTCTGTGTCTCTGTCTCCCCCCACCCTCTGTCTCTGTCCCCCCCCCACCCCCCTGTCCCTGTCTTTATCTCTGTCTCCCCCCACCCCCCTGTCTCTGTCTCACCCCACCCTCTGTCTCTGTCTCTGTCTCCCCCCACCCCCCTGTCCCTGTCTTTGTCTCTGTCTCCCCCCACCCCCCTGTCTCTGTCTCTATCTCCCCCCCACCCCCCTGTCCCTGTCTTTGTCTCTGTCTCTGTCTCCCCCCACACCCCTGTCTCTGTCTCCCCCCCACCCCCCTGTCCCTGTCTTTGTCTCTGTCTCCCCCCACCCCCCTGTCTCTGTCTCTGTCTCCCCCCACCCTCTGTCTCTGTTTCCCCCCCACCCCCCTGTCCCTGTCTTTGTCTCTGTCTCCCCCCACCCCCCTGTCCCTGTCTCTGTCTCCCCCCACCCTCTGTCTCTGTCTCCCCCCACCCCCCTGTCCCTGTCTTTGTCTCTGTCTCCCCCCACCCCCCTGTCTCTGTCTCTGTCTACCCCCCACCCCCCTGTCCCTGTCTTTGTCTCTGTCTCCCCCCTCCCCCCACCCCCCTGTCTCTGTCTCCCCCCCACCCCCCCTGTCCCTGTCTTTGTCTCTGTCTCTGTCTCCCCCCACCCCCCTGTCTCTGTCTCTGTCTCCCCCCACCCTCTGTCTCTGTCTCCCCCCCACCCCCCTGTCTTTGTCTCTGTCTCCCCCCACCCCCCTGTCTCTGTCTCCCCCCACCCTCTGTCTCTGTCTCCCCCCCACCCCCCTGTCCCTGTCTTTGTCTCTGTCTCCCCCCACCCTCTGTCTCTGTCTCCCCCCCACCCCCCTGTCGTTGTCTCTGTCTCCCCCCACCCCCCTGTCTCTGTCTCTGTCTCCCCCCACCCTCTGTCTCTGTCTCCCCCCCACCCCCCTGTCCCTGTCTTTGTCTCTGTCTCCCCCCACCACCCTGTCTCTGTCCCTGTCTCTGTCTCCCCCCCACCCCACTGTCCCTGTCTTTGTCTCTGTCTCCCCCCCACCCCCCTGTCCCTGTCTTTGTCTCTGTCTCCCCCCACCCCCCTGTCCCTGTCTCTGTCTCCCCCCACCCTCTGTCTCTGTCTCTGTCTCCCCCCACCCCCTGTCCCTGTCTTTGTCTCTGTCTCCCCCCACCCCCCTGTCTCTGTCTCTGTCTCCCCCCACCCTCTGTCTCTGTCTCCCCCCCACCCCCCTGTCCCTGTCTTTGTCTCTGTCTCCCCCCACCCCCCTGTCTCTGTCTCTGTCTCCCCCCACCCCCCTGTCCCTGTCTCTGTCTGTCTCCCCCCACCCCTCTGTCTCTGTCTCCCCCCCACCCCCCTTCCCTGTCTTTGTCTCTGTCTCCCCCCACAACCCTGTCTCTGTCTCTGTCTCCCCCCACACCCCTGTCCCTGTATTTGTCTCTGTCTCTCCCCACCCCCCTGTCCCTGTCTTTGTCTCTGTCTCCCCCCACCCCCCTGTCCCTGTCTCTGTCTCTGTCTCCCCCCCACCCCCCTTCCCTGTATTTGTCTCTGTCTCCCCCCACCCCCCTGTCCGTGTCTTTGTCTCTGTCTCCCCCCACCCCCCTGTCCCTGTCTCTGTCTCCCCCCCACCCCCCTGTCCCTGTCTTTGTCTCTGTCTCTGTCTCCCCCCACCCCCCTGTCCCTGTCTCTGTCTCTGTCTCCCCCCCACCCCTCTGTCTCTGTCTCCCCCCCACCCCCCTGTCCCTGTCTTTGTCTCTGTCTCCCCCCCACCCCCCTGTCCCTGTCTGTCTCTGTCTCCCCCCACCCCCCTGTCCCTGTCTCTGTCTCTGTCTCGGTCTCCCCCCACCCTCTGTCTCTGTCTCTGTTTCCCCCCCACCCCCCTGTCTCTGTCTCTGTCTCTGTCTCCCCCCACCCCCCTGTCTCTGTCTCTGTCTCCCCCCACCCTCTGTCTCTGTCTCCCCCCCACCCCCCTGTCCCTGTCGTTGTCTCTGTCTCCCCCCACCCCCCTGTCTCTGTCTCCCCCCCACCCCCCTTCCCTGTCTTTGTCTCTGTCTCCCCCCACCCCCCTGTCTCTGTCTCCCCCCACCCACCTGTCCCTGTCTTTGTCTCTGTCTCACCCCCACCCCCCTGTCCCTGTCTTTGTCTCTCCCACCCTCTGTCTCTGTCTCTGTCTCCCCCCCACCCCCCTTCCCTGTCACTGTCTCCCCCCACCCCCCTGTCCCTGTCTCTGTCTCTGTCTCCCCCCCACCCCCCTGTCCCTGTCTTTGTCTCTGTCTCCCCCCACCCCCCTGTCCCTGTCTCTGTCTCCCCCCCACACCCCTGTCCCTGTCTTTGTCTCTGTCTCTGTCTCCCCCCACCCCCCTGTCCCTGTCTCTGTCTCCCCCCACCCCCCTGTCCCTGTCTCTGTCTCTGTCTCCCCCCACCCTCTGTCTCTGTCTCCCCCCCACCCCCCTGTCCCTGTCTTTGTCTCTGTCTCCCCCCCACCCCCCTGTCCCTGTCTCTGTCTCTGTCTCCCCCCCACCCCCCTGTCTCTGTCTCTGTCACTGTCTCCCCCCACCCCCCTGTCCCTGTCTCTGTCTCTGTCTCCCCCCACCCCTCTGTCTGTCTCCACTCCACCCCCCTGTCTCTGTCTTTTCTCGCCCCCACCCCCCTGTCCCTGTTTCTGTCTCCCCCCACCCCTCTGTCTCTGTCTCTGTCTCCACCCCACCCCCCTGTCTCTGTCTCCCCCCCACCCCCCTGTCCCTGTCTCTGTCTCTGTCTCCCCCCACCCCTCTGTCTCTGTCTCTGTCTCCCCCCCACCCCCCTGTCTCTGTCTCTGTCTCCCCCCACCCCCCTGTCCCTGTCTTTGTCTCTGTCTCCCCCCACCCCCCTGTCTCTGTCTCTGTCTCCCCCCCCACCCCCCTGTCCCTGTCTTTGTCTCTGTCTCCCCCCACCCCCCTGTCCCTGTCTCTGTCTCCCCCCACCCCTCTGTCTCTGTCTCTGTCTCCCCCCACCCTCTGTCTCTGTCTCTGTCTCCCCCCCACCCCCCTGTCCCTGTCTTTGTCTCTGTCTCCCCCCAACCCCCCTGTCTCTGTACCCCCCACCCTCTGTCTCTGTCTCCCCCCCACCCCCCTGTCCCTGTCTTTGTCTCTGTCTCCCCCCACCCCCCTGTCTCTGTCTCTGTCTCCCCTCCACCCCCCTGTCCCTGTCTTTGTCTCTGTCTCCCCCCACCCCCCTGTCTCTGTCTCTGTCTCCCCCCCACCCCCCTGTCCCTGTCTTTGTCTCTGTCTCCCCCCACCCCCCTGTCTCTGTCTCTGTCTCCCCCCCCACCCCCCTGTCCCTGTCTTTGTCTCTGTCTCCCCCCACCCCCCTGTCTCTGTCTCTGTCTCCCCCCCCACCTCCCTGTCCCTGTCTTTGTCTCCGTCTCCCCCCACCCCCCTGTCCCTGTCTCTGTCTCTGTCTCCCCCCACCCCTCTGTCTCTGTCTCTGTCTCCCCCCCACCCCCCTGTCTCTGTCTCTGTCTCCCCCCACCCCCCTGTCCCTGTCTTTGTCTCTGTCTCCCCCCACCCCCCTGTCTCTGTCTCTGTCTCCCCCCCCACCCCCCTGTCCCTGTCTTTGTCTCTGTCTCCCCCCACCCCCCTGTCTCTGTCTCTGTCTCCCCCCCACCCCCCTGTCCCTGTCTTTGTCTCTGTCTCTGTCTCCCCCCACCCCCGTCTCTGTCTCTGTCTCCCCCCACCCTCTGTCTCTGTTTCCCCCCCACCCCCCTGTCCCTGTCTTTGTCTCTGTCTCCCCCCACCCCCCTGTCTCTGCCTCTGTCTACCCCCACCCCCCTGTCTCTGTCTCCCCCCACCCTCTGTCTCTGTCTCTGTCTCCCCCCCACCCCGCGTCCCTGTCTTTGTCTCTGTCTCCCCCCACCCCCCTGTCTCTGTCTCTCCCCACCCTCTGTCTCTGTCTCCCCTCACCCCCCTGTCCCTGTCTTTGTCTCTGTCTCCCCCCATCCCCCCTGTCTCTGTCTCTGTCTCCCCCCCCACCCCCCTGTCCCTGTCTCTGTCTCTGTCTCCCCCCCACCCCCCTGTCTCTGTCTCCCCCCCACCCCCCTGTCCCTGTCTTTGTCTCTGTCTCCCCCCACCCCCCTGTCTCTGTCTCTGTCTCCCCCCACCCTCCTGTCTCTGTCTCTGTCTCCCCCCACCCTCTGTCTCTGTCTCTGTTTCCCCCCCACCCCCCTGTCCTTGTCTCTGTCTCCCCACACCCCCCTGTCCCTGTCTCTGTCTCTGTCTCTGTCTCCCCCCACCCTCTGTCTCTGTATCCCCCACCCCCCTGTCCCTGTCTTTGTCTCTGTCTCCCCCCACCCCCCTGTCTCTGTCTCTGTCTCCCCCCCACCCCCCTGTCCCTGTCTTTGTCTCTATCTCTGTCTCCCCCCCACCCCCCTGTCTCTGTCTCTGTCTCCCCCCCACCCCCCTGTCCCTGTCTTTGTCTCTGTCTCCCCCCACCCCCCTGTCTCTGTCTCTGTCTCTCCCCACCCTCTGTCTCTGTCTCCCCCCCACCCCCCTGTCCCTGTCTTTGTCTCTGTCTCCCCCCACCCCCCTGTCTTTGTCTCTGTCTCCCCCCACCCTCTGTCTCTGTCTCTGTCTCCCCCCCACCCCCCTGTCCCTGTCTTTGTCTCTGTCTCCCCCCACCCCCCTGTCTCTGTCTCTGTCTCCCCTCCACCCCCCTGTCCCTGTCTTTGTCTCTGTCTCCCCCCACCCCCCTGTCTCTGTCTCTGTCTCCCCCCCACCCCCCTGTCCCTGTCTTTGTCTCTGTCTCACCCCCACACCCCTGTCCCTGTCTTTGTCTCCCCCCACCCCCCTGTCTCTGTCTCTGTCTCTGTCTCCCCCCCACCCCCCTGTCCCTGTCTCTGTCTCCCCCCCGCCCCCCTTTCCCTGTCTTTGTCTCTGTCTCCCCCCACCCCCCTGTCCCTGTCTCTGTCTCCCCCCCACCCCCCTGTCCCTGTCTTTGTCTCTGTCTCCCCCCCACCCCCCTGTCCCTGTCTCTGTCTCCCCCCACCCCTCTGTCTCTGTCTCTGTCTCCCCCCCACCCCCCTGTCTCTGTCTCTGTCTCTGTCTCCCCCCACCCCCCTGTCCCTGTCTCTGTCTCCCCCAACCCCCCTGTCCCTGTCTCTGTCTCCCCCCACCCCTCTGTCTCTGTCTCTGTCTCCCCCCACCCCCCTGTCTCTGTCTCTGTCTCCCCCCCACCCCCCTGTCCCTGTCTCTGTCTCTGTCTCCCCCCCCCCCCTGTCCCTGTCCCTGTCCCTGTCTCTGTCTCCCCCCACCCCTCTGTCTCTGTCTCCCCCCCACCCCCCTGTCCCTGTCTCTGTCTCTGTCTCCCCCCACCCCTCTGTCTCTGTCTCCCCCCCACCCCCCTGTCTCTGTCTCTGTCTCCCCCCACCCCCCTGTCTCTGTCTCTGTCTCCCCCCACCGCCCTGTCTCTGTCTCCCCCCACCCCCCTGTCTCTGTCTCTGTCTCCCCCCCACCCCTCTGTCTCTGTCTCTGTCCCTGTCCCTGTCTCCCCCCCACCCCCCTGTCTCTGTCTCTGTCTCGCCCCCACCCCCCTGTCTCTGTCTCTGTCTCGCCCCCACCCCCCTGTCCCTGTCTCTGTCTCTGTCTCCCCCCACCCCTCTGTCTCTGTCTCCCCCCCACCCCCCTGTCTCTGTCTCTGTCTCCCCCCCCACCCCCCTGTCTCTGTCTCTGTCTCCCCCCACCCCTCTGTCTCTGTCTCTGTCTCCCCCCCACCCCCCTGTCCCTGTCTCTGTCTCCCCCCACCCCTCTGTCTCTGTCTCCCCCCACCCCCCTGTCCCTGTCTTTGTCTCTGTCTCCCCCCACCCCCCTGTCTCTGCCTCTGTCTCCCCCCACCCCCCTGTCTCTGTCTCTGTCTCCCCCCACCCTCTGTCTCTGTCTCTGTCTCCCCCCCACCCCCCGTCCCTGTCTTTGTCTCTGTCTCCCCCCACCCCCCTGTCTCTGTCTCCCCCCACCCTCTGTCTCTGTCTCTGTCTCCCCCCACCCCCCTGTCTCTGTCTCCCCCCACGCTCTGTCTCGGTCTCTGTTTCCCCACCACCCCCCTGTCCCTGTCTTTGTCTCTGTCTCCCCCCACCCCCCTGTCTCTGTCTCCCCCCCACCCCCCTGTCCCTGTCTTTGTCTCTGTCTCTGTCTCCCCCCACCCCCCTGTCTCTGTCTCCCCCCCACCCCCCTGTCCCTGTCTTTGTCTCTGTCTCCCCACACCCCCCTGTCTCTGTCTCTGTCTCCCCCCACCCTCTGTCTCTGTCTCCCCCCACCCCCCTGTCCCTGTCTTTGTCTCTGTCTCCCCCCACCCCCCTGTCTCTGTCTCTGTCTCCCCCCCACCCCCCTGTCCCTGTCTTTGTCTCTCCCCACCCTCTGTCTCTGTCTCTGTCTCCCCCCCACCCCCCTGTCCCTGTCTTTGTCTCTGTCTCCCCCCACCCCCCTGTCTCTGTCTCTGTCTCTCCCCACCCTCTGTCTCTGTCTCTGTCACCCCCCACCCCCCTGTCCCTGTCTTTGTCTCTGTCTCCCCCCACCCCCCTGTCTCTGTCTCTGTCTCCCCCCCAACCCCCTGTCCCTGTCTCTGTCTCTGTCTCCCCCCCACCCCCCTGTCCCTGTCCCTGTCTCTGTCTCCCCCCACCCCTCTGTCTCTGTCTCCCCCCCACCCCCCTGTCCCTGTCTCTGTCTCTGTCTCCCCCCACCCCTCTGTCTCTGTCTCCCCCCCCCACCCCCCTGTCTCTGTCTCTGTCTCCCCCCACCCCCCTGTCTCTGTCTCTGTCTCCCCCCACCGCCCTGTCTCTGTCTCCCCCCACCCCCCCTGTCTCTGTCTCTGTCTCACCCCCACCCCCCTGTCTCTGTCTCTGTCCCTGTCCCTGTCTCCCCCCCCACCCCCCTGTCTCTGTCTCTGTCCCTGTCCCTGTCTCCCCCCACCCCCCTGTCTCTGCCCCTGTCCCTGTCCCTGTCTCCCCCCACCCCCCCTGTCTCTGTCCCTGTCCGTGTCTCCCCCCACACCCTTGTCTCTGTCCCTGTCCCTGTCTCCCCCCACCCCCCTGTCTCTGTCTCTGTCCCTGTCTCTGTCTCCCCCCACCCCCCTGTCTCTGTCTCTGTCCCTGTCTCCCCCCACCCCCCTGTCCCTGTCCCTGTCTCTGTCTCTGTCTCCCCCCCACCCCCCTGTCTCTGTCTCTGTCCCTGTCCCTGTCCCCTGTCTCCCCCCCACCCCCCCTGTCTCTCTGTTTCTGTCCCTGTCTCCGTCTCCCCCCCCACCCCCCTGTCTCTGTCTCTGTCCCTGTCCCTGTCTCCCCCCACCCCCCCTGTCTCTGTCTCTGTCTCCCCCCCCACCCCCCTGTCCCTGTCTTTGTCTCTGTCTCCCCCCCCACCCCCCTGTCTCTGTCTCTGTCTCGCCCCCACCCCCCTGTCTCTGTCTCGCCCCCACCCCCCTGTCTCTGTCTCGCCCCCACCCCCCTGTCCCTGTCTCTGTCTCTGTCTCCCCCCACCCCTCTGTCTCTGTCTCCCCCCCACCCCCCTGTCTCTGTCTCTGTCTCCCCCCCACCCCCCTGTCTTTGTCTCTGTCACCCCCCCACCTCCCTGTCCCTGTCTTTGTCTCTCCCCACCCTCTGTCTCTGTCTCTGTCTCCCCCCCACCCCCCTGTCCCTGTCTTTGTCTCTGTCTCCCCCCACCCCCCTGTCTCTGTCTCTGTCTCTCCCCACCCTCTGTCTCTGTCACCCCCCCACCCCCCTGTCCCTGTCTTTGTCTCTGTCTCCCCCCACCCCCCTGTCTCAGTCTCTGTCTCCCCCCACCCTCTGTCTCTGTCTCCCCCCCACCCCCCTGTCCCTGTCTTTGTCTCTGTCTCCCCCCACCCCCCTGTCTCTGTCTCTGTCTCTCCCCACCCTCTGTCTCTGTCTTTGTCTCCCCCCCACCCCCCTGTCCCTGTCTTTGTCTCTGTCTCCCCCCACCCCCCTGTCTCAGTCACTGTCTCCCCCCACCCTCTGTCTCTGTCTCTGTCTCCCCCCCACCCCCCTGTCCCTGTCTTTGTCTCTGTCTCCCCCCACCCCCCTGTCTCTGTCCCTGTCTCTGTCTCCCCCCCACCCCCCTGTCCCTGTCTTTGTCTCTGTCTCCCCCCCACCCCCCTGTCTCTGTCTCCCCCCACCCTCTGTCTCTGTCTCTGTCTCCCCCCCACCCCCCTGTCACTCTCTTTGTCTCTGTCTCCCCCCCACCCCCCTGTCCCTGTCTTTGTCTCTGTCTCCCTCCCACCCCCCTGTCCCTGTCTTTGTCTCTGTCTCCCCCTACCCCCCTGTCTCTGTCTCTGTCTCCCCCCCACCCCCTGTCCCTGTCTCTGTCTCCCCCCCACCCCCCTCTGTCACC
>NC_092787.1:38842074-38948041 GCF_047496795.1 Chiloscyllium punctatum | reverse complement strand
TGAGAGTGAGGGGGTGGGAGTGAGGGAGTGGGAGCGAGGGAGTGAGAGTGAGGGGTTGGGAGTGACGGGGTGTGAGTGAGGGAGTGGGAGTGAGGGGTTGGGAGTAGTGAGGGAGTGGGAGTGAGGGAGTGGGAGTGAGGGGGTGGGAGTGAGGGTGTGAGAGTGAGGGGGTGGGAGTGAGGGAGTGGGAGCGAGAGTGAGGGGGTGGGAGTGAGGGGGTGGGAGTGAGAGTGTGGGGTTGGGAGTGAGTGGGTGAGAGTGGGGGGTGAGTGTGAGGGGGTATGAGTGTGGGAGTGAGGAGGTGGGCGTGAGGGGGTGATAGTGAAGGAGTGAGGGGGTGGGAGTGAGAGAGTGGGTGAGAGTGAGGGAGTGAGTGGTTGGGAGTGAGAGGGTGGGATCGAGGGGGTGAGAGCGAGGGGGTGAGAGTGAGAGTGAGGGGGTGGGAGTGAGGGGGTGGGAGCAAGGGGGTGAGAGCGAGGGGGTGAGAGCGAGGGGGTGAGAGCGAGGGGGTGAGAGCGAGGGGGTGAGAGTGAGAGTGAGGGGGGTGGGAGTGAGGGGGTGGGAGCGAGGGGGTGAGAGTGAGGGGGTGAGAGCGAGGGGGGTGAGAGCGAGGGGGTAAGAGCGAGGGGGTAAGAGCGAGGGGGTGGAAGTGAGGGAGTGAGTGGGTGAGGTAGTGAGTGGGTGAGGGTGAGTGTGAGGGGGTAGGGATGAGAGGGTGGGGATGAGGGGGTGAGAGTGAGGGGGTGGGAGTGAGAGGTTGGGAGTGAGGGGGTGAGAGTGAGGGGATGAGAGTAAGAGTGAGGGGTTGAGAGTGAGAACGTAGGAGTGAGGGGGTGGGAGCGAAGGGGTAAGGAGCGAGCGGCTGGGAGTGAGGGGTGAGAGTGAGGGGGATGGCAGTGAGGAGGTCAGAGTGAGGAGGTGAGAGTGAGGGGGTGGGGATGAGGGGGTGTGAGAGTGAGGATGTGAGTGTGAGGGGGTGGGAGTGAGGGGGTGAGGGTGAGGGGTGGGGATGAGGGGGTGGGAGTGAGAGGGTGGGAGTGAGGAGGTGAGAGTGAGGGAGTGAGGGGGTGAGAGTGGGGGGGGTTGCGAGTGAGGGGGTGAGAGTGGGGGGGTGAGTGTGAGGGGGTAGGAGTGTGGGAGTGAGGAGGTGGGAGTGAGGGGGTGATAGTGAAGGAGTGAGGGGGTGGGAGTGAGAGAGTGGGTTGAGAGTGAGGGAGTGAGACTGAGGGAGTGAGAGTGAGTGTGTGGGAGTGAGGGGGTAGGAATGAGGGTGTGAGAGTGAGAGTGAGGGGTTGGGAGTGTGGGAGTGGGAGTGAGGAGGTGGCGGTGAGGGGCTGAGAGTGAGGGGTGAGAGTGAGAGTGAGGGGGTGGGAGCGAGGGGATGGGAGCGAGGGGGTGAGAGTGAGGGGGGTAAGGAGTGAGGGTTGAGAGAGACGGGATGTGAGTGAGGGGGGGTGGCAGTGAGTGGGTGAAAGTGAGGGGATGAGAGTGAGAGTGAGGGGTTGGGAGTGAGGGGTTGGGAGTGAGGGGGTGAGAGTGAGGGGGTGAGAGTGAGGGGGTGAGAGTGAGGGGGTGGGAGTGAGGGGGTGGGAGTGAGGGGGTGGGAGTGAGGGGGTGGGGTTGGGAGTGAGGGGGTGGGAGTGAGGGGTTCGGAGTGAGGGGGTAAGAGCGAGGGAGTGGGAGCGAGGGGGTGGGAGTGTGGGGTTGGGGGTGTGGGGTTGGGTGTGTGGGGTTGGGGGTGTGCGGGTGGGGGTGAGAGTGAGGGGATGGGAGTGAGAGTGAGGGGATGGGAGTGAGGGGGTGGCAGTGAGGGGCTGAGAGTGAGGGAGTGAGAGTGAGGGGGTAAGGAGCGAGGGGTGAGAGAGACGGGAGGTGAGTGAGGGGGTGGCAGTGAGGGTGTGAGAGTGAGGGGGTGAGAGTTGGAGTGGGAGTGAGGGGTTGGAAGTGAGGGGGTGAGAGTAAGAGTGAGGGGTTGAGAGTGAAAGGGTAGGTGTGAGGGGGTGGGAGTGAGGGGGTGGGAGCGAGGGGGTAAGGAGCGAGCGGCTGGGAGTGAGGGGATGTGAGTGAGGGGGTGGCAGTGAGGAGGTGAGAGTGAGGGGGTGAGAGTGAGGGGGTGTGAGAATGAGGATGTGAGAGTGAGGATGTGAGTGTGAGGGGGTGGGAGTGAGGGGGTGAGGGTGAGGGGTGGGTATGAGGGGGTGGGAGTGAGGGGGTGGGAGTGATGGGGTGGGAGTGAGGGGGGTGAGAGTGGGGGGGTGAGTGTGAGGGGGTGGGAGTGTGGGAGTGAGGGGGTGAGGGTGAGGGGGTGGGGATGAGGGGGTGGGAGTGAGGGGGTGGGAGTGAGGGGGTGATAGTGAAGGAGTGAGAGAGTGGGAGTGAGTGGGTGAGAGTGAGGGCGTGAGACTGAGGGAGTGAGACTGAGGGAGTGAGACTGAGGGTGTGGGAGTGAGGGTGTGGGAGTGAGGGTGTGGGAGTGAGAGGGTGGGAATGAGGGTGTGGGAGTGAGAGTGAGGGGTTGGGAGTGAGGGGATGGGAGTGTGGGAGTGGGAGTGAGGGGGTGGCGGTGAGGGGCTGAGAGTGAGGGGGTAAGGAGTGAGGGTTGAGAGGGACGGGATGTGAGTGAGGGGGTGGCAGTGAGTGGGTGAGAGTGAGGGGATGAGAGTGAGAGTGAGGGGTTGGGAGTGAGGGAGTGGGAGTGAGGGGGTGAGAGTGAGGGGGTAAGAGCGAGGGGGTGGGAGTGAGAGGGTGAGAGCGAGGGGGTGAGAGTGAGGGGGTGAGAGTGAGGGGGTGGGAGTGAGAGTGAGGGGGTGGGAGTCAGGGAGTGGGAGTGAGGGGGTGGGAGTGAGGGGGTGAGAGTGAGGGGGTGAGAGTGAGGGGGTGGGAGTGAGGGGGTAAGGAGCGAGGGGGTGGGAGTGAGGGAGTCGGATTGAGGGGGTGGGAGTGAGAGAGTGGGTGAGAGTGAGAGTGAGGGGGTGTGAGTGAGGGGGTGGGAGTGAGAGAGTGGGAGCGAGGGGGTGAGCATGAGAGTGAGGGGTCGGGAGTGAGGTGGTGTGAGTGAGGGAGTGGGAGTGAGGGAATGAGGGAGTGGGAGCGAGGGCGTGAGAGTGTGGGGGTGAGAACGAGGGGGTGCAAGTGAGAGTGTGGGGTTGTGAGTGAGGGGGTGGGACTGAGGGGTTGGGAGTGAGGGGGTGGGAGTGAGGGTGTGAGAGTGAGGGGGTGGGAGTGAGGGAGTGGGAGCGAGGGGGTGAGAGTGAGAGTGAGGGGTTGGGAGTGAGGGGTTGGGAGTGAGGGGGTGGGAGTGAGGGAGTGGGAGTGAGGGGGTGAGAGTGAGGGGTTGGGAGTGAGGGGGTGGGAGTGAGAGGGTGGGATCGAGGGGGTGAGAGTGTGGGGGTGAGAGCGAGGGGGTGAGAGTGAGAGTGAGGGGGTGGAAGTGAGGGGGTGGGAGCGAGGGGGTGGGAGCGAGGGGATGGGAGCGGGGGGGTGAGAGTGAGAGGTTGGGAGTGAGGGGGTGAGAGTGGGGGGTGAGAGTGAGAGGGTAGGAGTCAGCGGCTGGGAGTGAGGGGTGAGAGTGAGGGGGTGTGAGAGTGAGGATGTGAGTGTGAGGGGATGGGGGTGAGGGGGTGAGAGTGGGGAGGTTGGGACTGAGGGCGTGAGAGTGGGGGGGTGAGTGTGAGGGGGTAGGAGTGTGGGAGTGAGGAGGTGGGAGTGAGGGGGTGATAGTGAAGGAGTGAGGGGGTGGGAGTGAGAGAGTGGGTGAGAGTGAGGGAGTGAGACTGAGGGAGTGAGAGTGAGTGTGTGGGAGTGAGAGGGTGGGAATGAGGGTGTGGGAGTGAGAGTGAGGGGTTGGGAGTGAGGGGATGGGAGTGTGGGAGTGGGAGTGAGGGGGTGGGAGTGATGGGATGGGAGCGAGGGGGTGAGAGTGAGGGGGTAAGGAGTGAGGGTTGAGAGAGACGGGATGTGAGTGAGGGGGGTGGCAGTGAGTGGGTGAAAGTGAGGGGATGAGAGTGAGAGTGAGGGGTTGGGAGTGAGGGGTTGGGAGTGAGGGGGTGAGAGTGAGGGGGTGAGAGTGAGGGGGTGAGAGTGAGGGGGTGGGAGTGAGGGGGTGGGAGTGAGGGGGTGGGGTTGGGAGTGAGGGGGTGGGAGTGAGGGGGTGAGAGTGAGGGGGTAAGGAGTGAGGGTTGAGAGAGACGGGATGTGAGTGAGGGGGGTGGCAGTGAGTGGGTGAAAGTGAGGGGATGAGAGTGAGAGTGAGGGGTTGGGAGTGAGGGGTTGGGAGTGAGGGGGTGAGAGTGAGGGGGTGAGAGTGAGGGGGTGGGAGTGAGGGGGTGGGGTTGGGAGTGAGGGGGTGGGAGTGAGAGTGAGGGGGTGGGAGTGAGAGTGAGGGGATGGGAGTCAGGGGGTGGCAGTGAGGGGCTGAGAGTGAGGGGATGAGAGTGAGAGTGAGGGGGTAAGGAGCGAGGGGTGAGAGAGACGGGAGGTGAGTGAGGGGGTGGCAGTGAGGGTGTGAGAGTGAGGGGGTGAGAGTGAGGGAGTGAGAGTTGGGGTGAGAGTGAGGGGTTGGGAGTGAGGGGGTGAGAGTGAGAGGGTAGGAGTGAGGGGGTGGGAGCGAGGGGGTAAGGAGCAAGCAGCTGGGAGTGAGGGGTGAGAGTGAGGGGATGTGAGTGAGGGGGTGGCAGTGAGGAGGTGAGAGTGAGGGGGTGTGAGAGTGAGGGGGTGGGAGTGAGGGGGTGGGAGTGAGAGGGTGGGGTTGGGAGCGAGGGGATGGGAGTGTGGGAGTGGGAGTGAGGGAATGAGGGAGTGGGAGCGAGGGCGTGAGAGTGTGGGGGTGAGAACGAGGGGGTGCAAGTGAGAGTGTGGGGTCGGGAGTGAGGGGGGTGGGAGTGAGGGAGTGGGAGTGAGGGGTTGGGAGTGAGGGAGTGGGAGTGAGGGGTTGGGAGTGAGGGGGTGGGAGTGAGGGAGTGGGAGCGAGGGGGTGAGAGTGAGAGTGAGGGGTTGGGAGTGACGGGGTGTGAGTGAGGGAGTGGGAGTGAGGGGGTGGCAGTGAGGGGTTGAGAGTGAGGGGTTGAGAGTGAGGGGTTGAGAGTAAGGGGTTGAGAGTAAGGGGTTGGGAGTGAGGGAGTGGGAGTGAGGGGTTGGGAGTGAGTGGGTGGGAGTGAGTTGGTGGCAGTGAGGGGGTGAGAGTGAGGGGGTGAGAGTGAGAGTGAGGGGGTGGGATTGAGGGGGTGGGATTGAGGGGGTGGGAGTGAGGGGTTGAGAGCGAGGGGGTAAGAGCGAGGGTGTGGGAGCGAGGGGGTGGGAGTGAGGGAGTGAGTGGGTGAGGGTGTGGGGATGAGGGGGTGGGGATGAGGGGGTGGGGGGTGAGGGGGGTGAGAGTGAGGGGGTGAGAATGAGGGGGGTGTGAGAGTGAGGATGTGAGTGTGAGGGGGGTGGGAGTGAGGGGGTGAGGGTGAGGGGGTGGGGATGAGGGGGTGGGAGTGAGAGTGAGGGGTTTGGAGTGTGGGAGTGGGAGTGAGGAGGTGGCGGTGAGGGGCTGAGAGTGAGGGGTGAGAGTGAGAGTGAGGGGGTGGGAGCGAGGGGATGGGAGCGAGGGGGTGAGAGTGAGGGGGTAAGGAGTGAGGGTTGAGAGAGACGGGATGTGAGTGAGGGGGGTGGCAGTGAGTGGGTGAAAGTGAGGGGATGAGAGTGAGAGTGAGGGGTTGAGGGAGTGGAGGGGGGTGGGACTGAGGGAGTGAGAGTGAGTGGGTGGGAGTGAGGGAGGTGGGAGCGAGGGGGTGAGACTGAGAGTGAGGGGTTGGGAGTGACGGGGGTGTGAGTGAGGGGGTGGCAGTGAGGGGGTGGCAGTGAGGGGGTGAGAGTGAGGGGTTGAGAGTGAGGGGTTGGGAGTGAGGGGTTGGGAGTGAGGGGTTGGGAGTGAGGGAGTGGGAGTGAGGGAGTGGGAGTGAGGGGGTGGGAGTGAGGTGGTGGCAGTGAGGGGGTGAGAGTGAGGGGGTGAGAGCGAGGGGGGTGAGAGCGAGGGGGTGAGAGCGAGGAGGTAAGAGTGAGGGGTGTGAGTGAGGGGGTGGGAGTGAGGGGGTGGGAGCGAAGTGGTGAGAGTGAGAGTGAGGGGTTGGGAGTGAGAGGGTGGGATCGAGGGGGTGAGAGTGTGGGGGTGAGAGCGAGGGGGTGAGAGTGAGAGTGAGGGGGTGGGGTTGGGAGCGAGGGGGGGTGGGAGTGAGGGAATGAGGGAGTGGGAGCGAGGGCGTGAGAGTGTGGGGGTGAGAACGAGGGGGTGCAAGTGAGAGTGTGGGGTTGGGAGTGAGGGGGTGGGACTGAGGGGTTGGGAGTGAGGGGGTGGGAGTGAGGGTGTGAGAGTGAGGTGGTGGGAGTGAGGGAGTGGGAGCGAGGGGGTGAGAGTGAGGGGTTGGGAGTGACGGGGTGTGAGTGAGGGAGTGGGAGTGAGGGGTTGGGAGTGAGGGAGTGGGAGTGAGGGAGTGGGAGTGAGGGAGTGGGAGTGAGGGGGTGGGAGTGAGGGTGTGAGAGTGAGGGTGTGAGAGTGAGGGGGTGGGAGTGAGGGAGTGGAGCGAGAGTGAGGGGGTGGGAGTGAGGGGGTGGGAGCGAGAGTGAGGGGGTGGGAGTGAGGGGGTGGGAGTGAGAGTGTGGGGTTGGGAGTGAGTGGGTGAGAGTGGGGGGTGAGTGTGAGGGGGTAGGAGTGTGGGAGTGAGGAGGTGGGAGTGAGGGGGTAAGAGCGAGGGGGTGGGAGTGAGGGAGTGAGTGGGTGAGGTAGTGAGTGGGTGAGGGTGAGGGGGTGAGTGTGAGGGGGTAGGGATGAGAGGGTGGGGATGAGGGGGTGGGGGTGAGGGGGTGGGAGAGGGGGTGGGAGTGTGGGAATGGGAGTAAGAGTGAGGGGTTGAGAGTGAGAGCGTAGGAGTGAGGGGGTGGGAGCGAAGGGGTAAGGAGCGAGCGGCTGGGAGTGAGGGGTGAGAGTGAGGGGATGGCAGTGAGGAGGTCAGAGTGAGGGGGTGAGAGTGTGGGGGTGAGAGCGAGGGGGTGGGAGTGAGAGTGTGGGGTTGGCAGTGAGGGGTTGGGAGTGAGGGGGTGGGAGTGAGGGGGTGGGGTTGGGAGTGAGGGGGTGGGAGTGAGGATGTGAGTGTGAGGGGGTGGGAGTGAGGGGGTGAGGGGGTGGGGATGAGGGGGTGGGAGTGAGAGGGTGGGAGTGAGGAGGTGAGAGTGAGGGAGTGAGGGGGTGAGAGTGTGGGGTTGGGAGTGAGGGGGTGAGAGTGGGGGGGTGAGTGTGAGGGGGTAGGAGTGTGGGAGTGAGGAGGTGGGAGTGAGGGGGTGATAGTGAAGGAGTGAGGGGGTGGGAGTGAGAGAGTGGGTGAGACTGAGGGAGTGAGAGTGAGTGTGTGGGAGTGAGGGGGTAGGAATGAGGGTGTGGGAGTGAGAGTGAGGGGTTGGGAGTGTGGGAGTGGGAGTGAGGAGGTGGCGGTGAGGGGCTGAGAGTGAGGGGTGAGAGTGAGAGTGAGGGGGTGGGAGCGAGGGGATGGGAGCGAGGGGGTGAGAGTGAGGGGGTAAGGAGTGAGGGTTGAGAGAGACGGGATGTGAGTGAGGGGGGTGGCAGTGAGTGGGTGAAAGTGAGGGGATGAGAGTGAGAGTGAGGGGTTGGGAGTGAGGGGTTGGGAGTGAGGGGTTGGGAGTGAGGGGGTGGGAGTGAGGGGGTGGGAGTGAGGGGGTGGGGTTGGGAGTGAGGGGGTGGGAGTGAGGGGGTGGGAGTGAGGGGGTGGGGTTGGGAGTGAGGGGGTGGGGTTGGGAGTGAGGGGGTGGGAGTGAGGGGGTGGGAGTGAGGGGGTGGGAGTGAGGGGGTGGGGTTGGGAGTGAGGGGGTGGGAGTGAGGGGGTGGGAGTGAGAGTGAGGGGTTGGAAGTGAGGGGTTGGGAGTGAGGGGGTGAGAGCGAGGCGGTGAGAGCGAGGCGGTGAGAGCGAGAGTGAGGGGTTGGGAGTGAGGGTGTGGGAGCGAGGAGGTAAGAGCGAGAGTGAGGGGTTGGGAGTGAGGGGTTGGGAGTGAGGGGGTGGAAGTGAGGGAGTGGGGTTGGGAGTGAGGGGCTGGGAGTGAGGGGCTGGGAGTGAGGGGCTGGGAGTGAGGGGGTGGGAGTGAGTGTGTGGGGTTGGGAGTGAGGGGTTGGAAGTGAGGGGTTGGGAGTGAGGGGGTGGGAGTGAGGGGTTGGGAGTGAGGGGGTGGTAGCGAGGGGGTGGTAGCGAGGGGGTGGTAGCGAGGGGGTGGGAGCGAGGGGGTAAGAGCGAGGGAAGTGGGCGTGAGGGGGTGGAAGCGAGGGAGTGGGAGCAAGGGGGTGAGAGTGTGGGGGTGGGAGCGAGGGGGTGGGAGTGTGGGGTTGGGGGTGTGGGGTTGGGTGTGTGGGGTTGGGGGTGTGGGGGTGGGGGTGAGAGTGAGGGGATGGGAGTGAGGGGGTGGCAGTGAGGGGCTGAGAGTGAGGGGGTGAGAGTGAGAGTGAGGGGGTAAGGAGCGAGGGGTGAGAGAGACGGGAGGTGAGTGAGGGGGTGGCAGTGAGGGTGTGAGAGTGAGGGGGTGAGAGTTGGAGTGGGAGTGAGGGGTTGGAAGTGAGGGGGTGAGAGTAAGAGTGAGGGGTTGAGAGTGAAAGGGTAGGTGTGAGGGGGTGGGAGTGAGTGGGTGGGAGCGAAGGGGTGGGAGCGAGGGGGTAAGGAGCGAGCGGCTGGGAGTGAGGGGTGAGAGTGAGGGGATGTGAGTGAGGGGGTGGCAGTGAGGAGGTGAGAGTGAGGGGGTGAGAGTGAGGGGGTGTGAGAATGAGGATGTGAGAGTGAGGATGTGAGTGTGAGGGGGTGGGAGTGAGGGGGTGAGGGTGAGGGGGTGGGTATGAGGGGGTGGGAGTGAGGGGGTGGGAGTGAGGGGGTGAGAGTGGGGGGGTGAGTGTGAGGGGGTGGGAGTGTGGGAGTGAGGGGGTGAGGGTGAGGGGGTGGGGATGAGGGGGTGGGAGTGAGGGGGTGGGAGTGAGGGGGTGATAGTGAAGGAGTGAGAGAGTGGGAGTGAGTGGGTGAGAGTGAGGGAGTGAGACTGAGGGAGTGAGACTGAGGGAGTGAGACTGAGGGTGTGGGAGTGAGGGTGTGGGAGTGAGGGTGTGGGAGTGAGAGGGTGGGAATGAGGGTGTGGGAGTGAGAGTGAGGGGTTGGGAGTGAGGGGATGGGAGTGTGGGAGTGGGAGTGAGGGGGTGGCGGTGAGGGGCTGAGAGTGAGGGGTGAGAGTGAGAGTGAGGGGGTGGGAGCGAGGGGGTGAGAGTGAGGGGGTAAGGAGTGAGGGTTGAGAGACGGGATGTGAGTGAGGGGGGTGGCAGTGAGTGGGTGAAAGTGAGGGGATGAGAGTGAGAGTGAGGGGTTGGGAGTGAGGGGGTGAGAGTGAGGGGTTGGGAGTGAGGGGTTGGGAGTGAGGGGGTGGGAGTGAGGGAGTGGGAGTGAGGGGGTGGGAGTGAGAGTGTGGGGTTGGGAGTGAGGGGGTGGGAGTGAGTGGGTGGCAGTGAGGGGGTGAGAGTGAGAGTGAGGGGTTGGAAGTGAGGGGTTGGGAGTGAGGGGTTGGAGGTGAGGGGGTGAGAGCGAGAGTGAGGGGTTGGGAGTGAGGGGGTGGTAGCGAGTGGGTGGGAGTGAGGGTGTGGGAGTGAGGGTGTGGGAGCGAGGGGGTAAGAGCGAGGGGGTGTGAGCGAGGGGGTGGGAGTGAGTGGGTGGGAGTGAGGGAGTGGGCGTGAGGGGGTGGAAATGAGGGAGTGGGAGCAAGGGGGTGAGAGTGTGGGGGTGAGAGCGAGGGGTTGGGAGTGTGGGGTTGGGAGTGTGGGGTTGGGAGTGTGAGGTTGGGAGTGTGAGGTTGGGAGTGTGAGGTTGGGAGTGTGAGGTTGGGAGTGTGAGGTTGGGAGTGTGGGGGTGTGAGTGTGGGGGTGAGAGTGAGGGGGTGAGAGTGAGGGGGTGGGAGTGAGGAGGTGAGAGTGAGGGGGTGAGGGTGAGGGGGTGAGAGTGAGGGGGGTGGGAGTGAGGAGGTGAGAGTGAGGGGGGTGGGAGTGAGGAGGTGAGAGTGAGGGGGTGAGAGTGTGGGGGTGAGAGCGAGGGGGTGGGAGTGAGAGTGTGGGGTTGGCAGTGAGGGGTTGGGAGTGTGGGGTTGGGAGTGAGGGGTTGGGAGTGTGAGGTTGGGAGTGTGAGGTTGGGAGTGTGAGGTTGGGAGTGTGGGGGTGTGAGTGTGGGCGTGTGAGTGTGGGGGTAACAGCGAGGGATTGGGAGCGAGGGGGTGGGAGCGAGGGGGTGGGAGTGAGGGGGTGAGAGTGAGAGTGAGGGGTTGGGAGTGACGGGGTGGCAGTGAGAGTGAGGGGATGGGAGTGAGGGGTGAGAGTGAGGGGGTGGGGATGAGGGGGTGGGAGTGAGGGGTTGGGAGTGAGGGGGTGTGAGTGAGGGGGTGAGAGTGAGGGGTTGGGAGTGAGGGGTTGGGAGTGAGGGGTTGGGAGTGAAGGGGTGAGAGTGAGGGGGTGCGGCGGTGGGAGTGAGGGGGTGAGAGTGAGGGGGTGGGAGTGAGGGGGTGGGAGTGAGGGGGTGAGAGCGAGGGGCTGGGAGTGAGGGGTGAGAGTGTGGGGGTAAGAGCGAGGGGTTGGGAGTGAGGGGGTGAGAGTGAGGGGGTGAGAGTGAGGGGTTGGGAGTGAGGGGATGAGAGTGAAGGGGTGGGAGTGAGGGGGTGAGAGTGTGGGGGTGGGAGCGAAGTGGTGAGAGTGAGAGTGAGGGGTTGGGAGTGAGAGGGTGGGATCGAGGGGGTGAGAGTGTGGGGGTGAGAGCGAGGGGGTGAGAGTGAGAGTGAGAGGGTGGGGTTGGGAGCGAGGGGGTGGGAGTGAGGGAGTGGGAGTGAGGGAATGAGGGAGTGGGAGCGAGGGCGTGAGAGTGTGGGGGTGAGAACGAGGGGGTGCAAGTGAGAGTATGGGGTTGGGAGTGAGGGGGAGGGACTGAGGGGTTGGGAGTGAGGGGGTGGGAGTGAGGGTGTGAGAGTGAGGGGGTGGGAGTGAGGGAGTGGGAGCGAGGGAGTGAGAGTGAGGGGTTGGGAGTGACGGGGTGTGAGTGAGGGAGTGGGAGTGAGGGGTTGGGAGTGAGGGAGTGGGAGTGAGGGAGTGGGAGTGAGGGAGTGGGAGTGAGGGGGTGGGAGTGAGGGTGTGAGAGTGAGGGGGTGGGAGTGAGGGAGTGGGAGCGAGAGTGAGGGGGTGGGAGTGAGGGGGTGGGAGTGAGAGTGTGGGGTTGGGAGTGAGTGGGTGAGAGTGGGGGGTGAGTGTGAGGGGGTAGGAGTGTGGGAGTGAGGAGGTGGGCGTGAGGGGGTGATAGTGAAGGAGTGAGGGGGTGGGAGTGAGAGAGTGGGTGAGAGTGAGGGAGTGAGTGGTTGGGAGTGAGAGGGTGGGATCGAGGGGGTGAGAGCGAGGGGGTGAGAGTGAGAGTGAGGGGGTGGGAGTGAGGGGGTGGGAGCAAGGGGGTGAGAGCGAGGGGGTGAGAGCGAGGGGGTGAGAGCGAGGGGGTGAGAGCGAGGGGGTAAGAGCGAGGGGGTAAGAGCGAGGGGGTGAGAGTGAGAGTGAGGGGGTGGGAGTGAGGGGGTGGGAGCGAGGGGGTGAGAGTGAGGGGGTGAGAGCGAGGGGGTGAGAGCGAGGGGGTAAGAGCGAGGGGGTAAGAGCGAGGGGGTGGAAGTGAGGGAGTGAGTGGGTGAGGTAGTGAGTGAGTGAGGGTGAGTGTGAGGGGGTAGGGATGAGAGGGTGGGGATGAGGGGGTGAGAGTGAGGGGGTGGGAGTGAGAGGTTGGGAGTGAGGGGGTGAGAGTGAGGGGATGAGAGTAAGAGTGAGGGGTTGAGAGTGAGAGCGTAGGAGTGAGGGGGTGGGAGCGAAGGGGTAAGGAGCGAGCGGCTGGGAGTGAGGGGTGAGAGTGAGGGAGTGAGGGGGTGAGAGTGGGGGGGTTGGGAGTGAGGGGGTGAGAGTGGGGGGGTGAGTGTGAGGGGGTAGGAGTGTGGGAGTGAGGAGGTGGGAGTGAGGGGGTGATAGTGAAGGAGTGAGGGGGTGGGAGTGAGAGAGTGGGTGAGAGTGAGGGAGTGAGACTGAGGGAGTGAGAGTGAGTGTGTGGGAGTGAGGGGGTAGGAATGAGGGTGTGGGAGTGAGAGTGAGGGGTTGGGAGTGTGGGAGTGGGAGTGAGGAGGTGGCGGTGAGGGGCTGAGAGTGAGGGGTGAGAGTGAGAGTGAGGGGGTGGGAGCGAGGGGATGGGAGCGAGGGGGTGAGAGTGAGGGGGTAAGGAGTGAGGGTTGAGAGAGACGGGATGTGAGTGAGGGGGGTGGCAGTGAGTGGGTGAAAGTGAGGGGATGAGAGTGAGAGTGAGGGGTTGGGAGTGAGGGGTTGGGAGTGAGGGGGTGAGAGTGAGGGGGTGAGAGTGAGGGGGTGAGAGTGAGGGGGTGGGAGTGAGGGGGTGGGAGTGAGGGGGTGGGAGTGAGGGGGTGGGGTTGGGAGTGAGGGGGTGGGAGTGAGGGGGTGGGAGTGAGGGGGTGGGGTTGGGAGTGAGGGGGTGGGAGTGAGGGGGTGGGAGTGAGAGTGAGGGGTTGGAAGTGAGGGGTTGGGAGTGAGGGGGTGAGAGCGAGGCGGTGAGAGCGAGAGTGAGGGGTTGGGAGTGAGGGTGTGGGAGCGAGGAGGTAAGAGCGAGAGTGAGGGGTTGGGAGTGAGGGGTTGGGAGTGAGGGGGTGGAAGTGAGGGAGTGGGGTTGGGAGTGAGGGGCTGGGAGTGAGGGGCTGGGAGTGAGGGGCTGGGAGTGAGGGGGTGGGAGTGAGTGTGTGGGGTTGGGAGTGAGGGGTTGGAAGTGAGGGGTTGGGAGTGAGGGGGTGAGAGCGAGAGTGAGGGGTTGGGAGTGAGGGGTTGGGAGTGAGGGGGTGAGAGCGAGGCGGTGAGAGCGAGAGTGAGGGGTTGGGAGTGAGGGGTTGGGAGTGAGGGGTTGGGAGTGAGGGGTTGGGAGTGAGGGGGTGGTAGCGAGGGGGTGGTAGCAAGGGGGTGGGAGTGTGGGGGTGGGAGTGTGGGGTTGGGGGTGTGGGGGTGGGGGTGTGGGGTTGGGGGTGTGGGGGTGGGGGTGAGAGTGAGGGGATGGGAGTGAGAGTGAGGGGATGGGAGTGAGGGGGTGGCAGTGAGGGGCTGAGAGTGAGGGGGTGAGAGTGAGAGTGAGGGGGTAAGGAGCGAGGGGTGAGAGAGACGGGAGGTGAGTGAGGGGGTGGCAGTGAGGGTGTGAGAGTGAGGGGGTGAGAGTTGGAGTGGGAGTGAGGGGTTGGAAGTGAGGGGGTGAGAGTAAGAGTGAGGGGTTGAGAGTGAAAGGGTAGGTGTGAGGGGGTGGGAGCGAAGGGGTGGGAGCGAGGGGGTAAGGAGCGAGCGGCTGGGAGTGAGGGGTGAGAGTGAGGGGATGTGAGTGAGGGGGTGGCAGTGAGGAGGTGAGAGTGAGGGGGTGAGAGTGAGGATGTGAGTGTGAGGGGGTGGGAGTGAGGGGGTGAGGGTGAGGGGGTGGGTATGAGGGGGTGGGAGTGAGGGGGTGGGAGTGAGGGGGTGGGAGTGAGAGTGAGGGGTTGGGAGTGACGGGGTGGCAGTGAGGGGGTGAGAGTGAGGGGTTGGGAGTGAGGGGTTGGGAGTGAGGGGTTGGGAGTGAAGGGGTGAGAGTGAGGGGGTGTGGCGGTGGGAGTGAGGGGGTGAGAGTGAGGGGGTGGGAGTGAGGGGGTGGGAGTGAGGGGGTGAGAGCGAGGGGCTGGGAGTGAGGGGTGAGAGTGTGGGGGTAAGAGCGAGGGGTTGGGAGTGAGGGGGTGTGAGTGAGGGGGTGAGAGTGAGGGGTTGGGAGTGAGGGGGTGAGAGTGTGGGGGTAAGAGTGAGGGGTTGGGAGTGAGGGGGTGTGAGTGAGGGGGTGAGAGTGTGGGGTGAGAGTGAGGGGGTGAGAGTGTGGGGGTGAGAGTGTGGGGTGAGAGTGTGGGGTGAGAGTGAGGGGGTAAGAGCGAGGGGTTGGGAGTGAGGGGGTGTGAGTGAGGGGGTGAGAGTGTGGGGGTAAGAGTGAGGGGTTGGGAGTGAGGGGGTGTGAGTGAGGGGGTGAGAGTGTGGGGGTGAGAGTGAGGGGGTGAGAGTGTGGGGGTGAGAGTGAGGGGGTGAGAGTGTGGGGGTGAGAATGAGGGGGTGAGAGTGAGGGGGTGAGAGTGAGGGGGTAAGAGTGAGGGGTTGGGAGTGAGGGGGTGTGAGTGAGGGGTTGGGAGTGAGGGGGTGAGAGTGAGGGGGTGAGAGTGAGGGGGGTGAGAATGAGGGGGGTGGGACTGAGGGGGGTGGGAGTGAGGAGGTGAGAGTGAGGGGGGTGGGAGTGAGGAGGTGAGACTGAGGGGGTGAGAGTGAGGGGGTGAGAGTGAGGGGGGTGGGAGTGAGGAGGTGAGAGTGAGGGGGTGAGAGTGAGGGGGTGGGAGTGAGGAGGTGAGAGTGAGGGGGTGAGGGTGAGGGGGTGAGAGTGAGGGGGGTGGGAGTGAGGAGGTGAGAGTGAGGGGGGTGGGAGTGAGGAGGTGAGAGTGAGGGGGTGAGAGTGAGGGGGTGAGAGTGAGGGGGGTGGGAGTGAGGAGGTGAGAGTGAGGGGGTGGGAGTGAGGAGGTGAGAGTGAGGGGGGTGAGAGTGAGGGGGTGAGAGTGAGGGGGTGAGAGTGAGGGGGTGAGAGTGAGGGGGGTGAGAGTGAGGGGGTGGGAGTGAGGAGGTGAGAGTGAGGGGGTGAGAGTGAGGGGGGTGAGAGTGTGGGGGTGAGAATGAGGGGGTGAGAGTGTGGGGGTGAGAGTGAGGGGGTGAGAATGAGGGGGTGAGAGTGAGGGGGTAAGAGCGAGGGGTTGGGAGTGAGGGGGTGAGAGTGAGGGGGTGAGAGTGAGGGGGTAAGAGCGAGGGGTTGGGAGTGAGGGGGTGTGAGTGAGGGGTTGGGAGTGAGGGGGTGAGAGTGAGGGGGTGAGAGTGAGGGGGTGAGAGTGAGGGGGTGAGAATGAGGGGGGTGGGAGTGAGGAGGTGAGAGTGAGGGGGTGAGAGTGAGGGGGGTGAGAGTGAGGGGGTGAGAGTGAGGAGGTGAGAGTGAGGAGGTGAGAGTGAGGGGGGTGGGAGTGAGGGGGGTGGGAGTGAGGGAGTGAGAGTGAGGGAGTGAGAGTGAGGAGGTGAGAGTGAGGGGGGTGGGAGTGAGGGGGTGGGAGTGAGGGGGTGGGAGTGAGGGGTGGGAATGAGGGGGTGAGAATGAGGGGTTGAGGGTGGGGGTGAGGGGTTGGGAGTGAGGGGGTGAGAGTGAGAGAGTGAGGGGGTGGGAGTGAGGGAGTGGGAGCGAGAGTGAGGGGGTGGGAGTGAGGGGGTGGGAGTGTGAGTGTGGGGTTGGGAGTGAGTGGGTGAGAGTGGGGGGTGAGTGTGAGGGGGTAGGAGTGTGGGAGTGAGGAGGTGGGAGTGAGGGGGTAATAGTGAAGGAGTGAGGGGGTGGGAGTGAGAGAGTGGGTGAGAGTGAGGGAGTGAGTGGTTGGGAGTGAGAGGGTGGGATCGAGGGGGTGAGAGCGAGGGGGTGAGAGCGAGGGGGTGAGAGTGAGAGTGAAGGGGTGGGAGTGAGGGGGTGGGAGCGAGGGGGTGAGAGCGAGGGGGTAAGAGCGAGGGGGTGGGAGTGAGGGAGTGAGTGGGTGAGGTAGTGAGTGGGTGAGGGTGAGGGGGTGAGTGTGAGGGGGTAGGGATGAGAGGGTGGGGATGAGGGGGTGGGGGTGAGGGGGTGGGAGAGGGGGTGGGAGTGTGGGAATGGGAGTGAGAGGTTGGGAGTGAGGGGGTGAGAGTGAGGGGATGAGAGTAAGAGTGAGGGGTTGAGAGTGAGAGCGTAGGAGTGAGGGGGTGGGAGCGAAGGGGTAAGGAGCGAGCGGCTGGGAGTGAGGGGTGAGAGTGAGGGGATGGCAGTGAGGAGGTGAGAGTGAGGGGGTGGGGATGAGGGGGTGTGAGAGTGAGGATGTGAGTGTGAGGGGGTGGGAGTGAGGGGGTGAGGGTGAGGGGGTGGGGATGAGGGGGTGGGAGTGAGAGGGTGGGAGTGAGGAGGTGAGAGTGAGGGAGTGAGGGGGTGAGAGTGGGGGGGTTGGGAGTGAGGGGTTGAGAGTGGGGGGGTGAGTGTGAGGGGGTAGGAGTGTGGGAGTGAGGAGGTGGGAGTGAGGGGGTGATAGTGAAGGAGTGAGGGGGTGGGAGTGAGAGAGTGGGTGAGAGTGAGGGAGTGAGACTGAGGGAGTGAGAGTGAGTGTGTGGGAGTGAGGGGGTAGGAATGAGGGTGTGGGAGTGAGAGTGAGGGGTTGGGAGTGTGGGAGTGGGAGTGAGGAGGTGGCGGTGAGGGGCTGAGAGTGAGGGGTGAGAGTGAGAGTGAGGGGGTGGGAGCGAGGGGATGGGAGCGAGGGGGTGAGAGTGAGGGGGTAAGGAGTGAGGGTTGAGAGAGACGGGATGTGAGTGAGGGGGGTGGCAGTGAGTGGGTGAAAGTGAGGGGATGAGAGTGAGAGTGAGGGGTTGGGAGTGAGGGGTTGGGAGTGAGGGGGTGAGAGTGAGGGGGTGAGAGTGAGGGGGTGGGAGTGAGGGGGTGGGAGTGAGGGGGTGGGAGTGAGGGGGTGGGGTTGGGAGTGAGGGGTTGAGACTGAGGGGGTGGGAGTGAGGGGGTGGGAGTGAGGGGGTGGGGTTGGGAGTGAGGGGGTGGGAGTGAGGGGGTGGGAGTGAGAGTGAGGGGTTGGAAGTGAGGGGTTGGGAGTGAGGGGGTGAGAGCGAGGCGGTGAGAGCGAGGCGGTGAGAGCGAGTGTGAGGGGTTGGGAGTGAGGGTGTGGGAGCGAGGAGGTAAGAGCGAGAGTGAGGGGTTGGGAGTGAGGGGTTGGGAGTGAGGGGGTGGAAGTGAGGGAGTGAGGGGCTGGGAGTGAGGGGCTGGGAGTGAGGGGGTGGGAGTGAGGGGGTGGGAGTGAGTGTGTGGGGTTGGGAGTGAGGGGTTGGAAGTGAGGGGTTGGGAGTGAGGAGGTGAGAGCGAGGCGGTGAGAGCGAGAGTGAGGGGTTGGGAGTGAGGGGTTGGGAGTGAGGGGTTGGGAGTGAGGGGGTGGGAGTGAGGGGTTGGGAGTGAGGGGGTGGGAGCGAGGGGGTAAGAGCGAGGGAGTGGGCGTGAGGGGGTGGAAGCGAGGGGGTGGGAGTGTGGGGTTGGGGGTGTGGGGTTGGGTGTGTGGGGTTGGGGGTGTGGGGGTGGGGGTGAGAGTGAGGGGATGGGAGTGAGAGTGAGGGGATGGGAGTGAGGGGGTGGCAGTGAGGGGCTGAGAGTGAGGGGGTGAGAGTGAGCGTGAGGGGGTAAGGAGCGAGGGGTGAGAGAGACGGGAGGTGAGTGAGGGGGTGGCAGTGAGGGTGTGAGAGTGAGGGGGTGAGAGTTGGAGTGGGAGTGAGGGGTTGGAAGTGAGGGGGTGAGAGTAAGAGTGAGGGGTTGAGAGTGAAAGGGTAGGTGTGAGGGGGTGGGAGTGAGGGGGTGGGAGCGAAGGGGTGGGAGCGAGGGGGTAAGGAGCGAGCGGCTGGGAGTGAGGGGTGAGAGTGAGGGGATGTGAGTGAGGGGGTGGCAGTGAGGAGGTGAGAGTGAGGGGGTGAGAGTGAGGGGGTGTGAGAATGAGGATGTGAGAGTGAGGATGTGAGTGTGAGGGGGTGGGAGTGAGGGGGTGAGGGTGAGGGGGTGGGTATGAGGGGGTGGGAGTGAGGGGGTGGGAGTGAGGTGGTGAGAGTGGGGGGGTGAGTGTGAGGGGGTGGGAGTGTGGGAGTGAGGGGGTGAGTGTGAGGGGGTGGGGATGAGGGGGTGGGAGTGAGGGGGGGAGTGAGGGGGTGATAGTGAAGGAGTGAGAGAGTGGGAGTGAGTGGGTGAGAGTGAGGGCGTGAGACTGAGGGAGTGAGACTGAGGGAGTGAGACTGAGGGTGTGGGAGTGAGGGGTGGAGTGAGGGTGTGGGAGTGAGAGGGTGGGAATGAGGGTGTGGGAGTGAGAGTGAGGGGTTGGGAGTGAGGGGATGGGAGTGTGGGAGTGGGAGTGAGGGGGTGGCAGTGAGGGGCTGAGAGTGAGGGGTGAGAGTGAGAGTGAGGGGGTGGGAGCGAGGGGGTGAGAGTGAGGGGGTAAGGAGTGAGGGTTGAGAGACGGGATGTGAGTGAGGGGGGTGGCAGTGAGTGGGTGAAAGTGAGGGGATGAGAGTGAGGGTTTGGGAGTGAGGGGGTGAGAGTGAGGGGTTGGGAGTGAGGGGTTGGGAGTGAGGGGGTGGGAGTGAGGGAGTGGGAGTGAGGGGGTGGGAGTGAGAGTGTGGGGTTGGGAGTGAGGGGGTTGAGAGTGAGAGTGAGGGGTTGGAAGTGAGGGGTTGGGAGTGAGGGGTTGGAGGTGAGGGGGTGAGAGCGAGAGTGAGGGGTTGGGAGTGAGGGGGTGGTAGCGAGTGGGTGGGAGTGAGGGTGTGGGAGTGAGGGTGTGGGAGCGAGGGGGTAAGAGCGAGGGGGTGGGAGTGAGTGGGTGGGAGTGAGGGAGTGGGCGTGAGGGGGTGGAAATGAGGGAGTGGGAGCAAGGGGGTGAGAGTGTGGGGTTGGCAGTGAGGGGTTGGGAGTGTGGGGTTGGGAGTGTGAGGTTGGGAGTGTGAGGTTGGGAGTGTGAGGTTGGGAGTGTGGGGTTGGGAGTGTGGGGGTGTGAGTGTGGGGGTAACAGCGAGGGATTGGGAGCGAGGGGGTGGGAGCGAGGGGGTGGGAGTGAGGGGGTGAGAGTGAGAGTGAGGGGTTGGGAGTGACGGGGTGGCAGTGAGAGTGAGGGGATGGGAGTGAGGGGTGAGAGTGAGGGGGTGAGTGTGTGGGGGTAAGAGCGAGGGGTTGGGAGTGAGGGGGTGTGAGTGAGGGGGTGAGAGTGAGGGGGTGAGAGTGAGGGGGTGAGAGTGAGGGGGTGAGTGTGTGGGGGTAAGAGCGAGGGGTTGGGAGTGAGGGGTTGGGAGTGAAGGGGTGAGAGTGAGGGGGTGCGGCGGTGGGAGTGAGGGGGTGAGAGTGAGGGGGTGAGAGTGAGGGGGTGGGAGTGAGGGGGTGGGAGTGAGGGGGTGAGAGTGAGGGGCTGGGAGTGAGGGGTGAGAGTGTGGGGGTAAGAGCGAGGGGTTGGGAGTGAGGGGGTGTGAGTGAGGGGGTGAGAGTGAGGGGGGTGAGAGTGAGGGGTTGGGAGTGAGGGGATGAGAGTGAAGGGGTGGGAGTGAGGGGGTGAGAGTGTGGGGGTAAGAGTGAGGGGTTGGGAGTGAGGGGGTGTGAGTGAGGGGGTGAGAGTGTGGGGGTGAGAGTGAGGGGGTGAGAGTGTGGGGGTGAGAGTGTGGGGTGAGAGTATGGGGGTGAGAGTGAGGGGGTGAGAGTGTGGGGGTGAGAATGAGGGGGTGAGAGTGTGGGGGTGAGAGTGAGGGGGTGAGAGTGTGGGGGTGAGAGTGAGGGGGTGAGAGTGAGGGGGTAAGAGCGAGGGGTTGGGAGTGAGGGGGTGTGAGTGAGGGGTTGGGAGTGAGGGGGTGAGAGTGAGGGGGTGAGAGTGAGGGGGGTGAGAATGAGGGGGGTGGGAGTGAGGGGGGTGGGAGTGAGGAGGTGAGAGTGAGGGGGGTGGGAGTGAGGAGGTGAGAGTGAGGGGGTGAGAGTGAGGGGGTGAGAGTGAGGGGTGTGGGAGTGAGGAGGTGAGAGTGAGGGGGTGAGAGTGAGGGGGTGAGAGTGAGGGGGTGGGGAGTGAGGAGGTGAGAGTGAGGGGGTGAGGGTGAGGGGGTGAGAGTGAGGGGGTAAGAGCGAGGGGTTGGGAGTGAGGGGGTGTGAGTGAGGGGGGTGAGAGTGAGGGGGTGAGAGTGAGGGGGGTGAGAGTGAGGGGGTGGGAGTGAGGAGGTGAGAGTGAGGGGGGGTGGGAGTGAGGAGGTGAGAGTGAGGGGGGTGAGAGTGAGGGGGTGAGAGTGAGGGGGGTGAGAGTGAGGGGGTGGGAGTGAGGAGGTGAGAGTGAGGGGGTGAGAGTGAGGGGGGTGAGAGTGTGGGGGTGAGAATGAGGGGGTGAGAGTGTGGGGGTGAGAGTGAGGGGGTGAGAATGAGGGGGTGAGAGTGAGGGGGTAAGAGCGAGGGGTTGGGAGTGAGGGGGTGTGAGTGAGGGGTTGGGAGTGAGGGGGTGAGAGTGAGGGGGTGAGAGTGAGGGGGGTGAGAGTGAGGGGGTGAGAGTGAGGGGGTGAGAGTGAGGGGGGTGGGAGTGAGGGGGTGAGAGTGAGGGGGTGAGAGTGATGGGGTGAGAGTGAGGGGTTGGGAGTGAGGGGGCGTGAGTGAGGGGTTGGGAGTGAGGGGGTGAGAGTGAGGGGGTGAGAGTGAGGGGGGTGAGAGTGAGGGGGTGAGAGTGAGGGGGTGAGAGTGAGGGGGGTGGGAGTGAGGGGGTGAGAGTGAGGGGGTGAGAGTGAGGGGGTGAGAGTGAGGAGGTGAGAGTGAGGAGGTGAGAGTGAGGGGGGTGGGAGTGAGGGGGGTGGGAGTGAGGGGGTGAGAGTGAGGGAGTGAGAGTGAGGAGGTGAGAGTGAGGGGGTGGGAGTGAGGGGGTGGGAATGAGGGGGTGAGAGTGAGAGAGTGAGGGGGTGGGAGTGAGGGGGTGGGGGTGAGGGGGTTAGATTAGATTAGATTAGATTAGATTACTTACAGTGTGGAAACAGGCCCTTCAGCCCAACAAGTCCACACCGACCCGCCGAAGCGTAACCCACCCATACCCCGACATCTACCCCTTACCTAACACTACGGGCAATTTAGCATGGCCAATTCACCTGACCTGCACATCTTTGGACTGTGGGAGGAAACCGGAGCACCCGGAGAAAACCCACGCAGACACGGGGAGAACGTGCAAACTCCACACAGAGAGTCGCCCGAGGCTGGAATTGAACCCGGGTCTCAGGCGCTGTGAGGCAGCAGTGAGTTGGAGTGAGGGGGTGGGAGTGAGGCGGATGGGATTGAGGGGTGAGAGTGAGGGGGTGGGAGTGAGGGAGTGGGAGTGAGGGAGTGAGGGGATGGGAGTGAGGGGGTGGGGGTGAGGGAATGAGGGGGTGGGAGTGAGGGGGTGGGAGTGAGGGGGTGGGAGTGAGGGAGTGGACGTGAGGGGGTGGGATTGAGGGAGTGGGATTGAGGGGGTGGAAGTGAGGAAGTTGGGGGGGTAGCAGTGAGGGGGTGGGAGTGTGGAGGTGGGAGTGAAGGAGTTGGATTGAAGGGGTAGGTGTGAGGAAGTCGGAGTGAGGGGTGGGTGTGACGGAGTAGGAATGAGGGAGTGGGAATGAGGGGGTGGGAGTGAGGGGCTGAGGGAGTGGGAATGAGGGGGTGGGAGTGAGGGGCTGAGGGAGTGGGAATGAGGGTGTGGGGGTGAGGGGGGAGTGGGAATGAGGCAGGTTGCAATGAGGATATAGTTGTGAGGGCGTGTGAGTGAGGAGGTGGGAGTGAGAGGGTTGGACTGAGGTAAAAGGGGAAGCAGGCATGTGGGCAGGAAGCCATCTTTATTTTGCAGTAACCAAATTGGAATGGGTCCAACCCCTTCCTCAACTCCCTTTGGTCATAAGAATAGAAAGACTGAATATTATTGTTAAAGTATATAAGTTGTTAGGACCAGTTCTGGGTGAGACTCCCCCATTCTTGTTTCTTATTCAACCATGAGATCTGGGTGTCTCTGGCTGGGCCAGCACTTCCTGTCCATCCCAAGTTGTCCTTGAGAAGATGGTGGTGAGCGGCCATCTTGAACCACCGCAGTCTGTGTAGGGACTCACAATGCCAAAGGGCTTCCTGCACCACAAGGATACCTACACTTCACTGATGGACTTACCCTTTGACAGCTCGTGGTAAATTTGCTGTCAGGATCACTACGTTTCCAAAAATGGGAACTGACTGCTGTGGAAAGGAGAGCGCGAGGACTGCAAGTGTTGAAGATCATCTGGAGTGTGGTGCTGGAAAAACACAGCAGGTCAGGCAGCGTCCGAGGAAGCAGGAGAGTCGATGTTTCGGCCTGTTTCTGCCTGACCTGCTGGGCTTTTCCAGCACTACGCTCTCGAGCAGGCTGGGGCTGTTTTCCCTGGAGCGTTGGAGGGGTGACCTTATAGAGGTTTACAAAATTATGAGGGGCATGGATAGGATAAATAGACAAAGTCTTTTCCCTGGGGTGGGGGAGTCCAGAACTAGAGGGGCATAGGTTTAGGGTGAGAGGGGAAAGATATAAAAGAGACCTAAGGGGCAACGTTTTCATGTAGAGGGTGGTACGTGTATGGAATGAGCTGCCAGAGGATGGTACAATTGCAACATTTAAGAGGCATCTGGATGGGTATATGAATAGGAAGGGTTTGGAGGGATATGGGCTGGGTGCTGGCAGGTGGGACTAGATTGGGTTGGGATATCTGGTCAGCATGGACGGGTTGGACCAAAGGGTCTGATTCCGTTGTGTGCATCTCTATGACTCTATGACCCTAAGGTTTGAATCCAGGAGATTCTGTTTCCAATTCTGGCACCGAGCAATTTTTGTTCTGATCATGAATCTCTGTGTCAGACACACTGTCCCAGATGTGGGTGAGACTGGCGATGGTCATCAATAGCTCAACACTTTTCGCTTCTTCCAGGGACTCTGAATGTCTATGTGGAGGAAGAGACACAGAGGAAGCTGAAGGTGTGGGACATGAGTATAGGCCAGGACCTGACATGGAGCTTGAGCAGCGTCAAGATTCACACAGCACACAACTGGAAGGTAAGGGTCTGTCTGAGCAGCCCAGCGCTGGCCGACACTCATCGTCAATATTACAGGCTTTCACTTGTCTCCCTCACAAAAAACCTCAAAAAGACCAGCGCCGCTGGTTACACAGTGATCTGACTGGGACCATCTTCAATCTGTTGGTGTTGGTCTCCTGGAGGGGACGGGCTCTCTGTCAGGGGGGAGTTTCTTGGACGGGTTTTCACGGAGGCAGAATCACTCAGGGGTTGTCTCAGTGGGGTCCCTTGGCGTGGCTCTCTCGGGGGGGGGGGGGGGGGGTGGTGGTATATGTCTGAGGGATTTCTCTGGGGGTCACTGACGCTCTCTCTTTCTGCAGTTAATGTTCGAGGCGATTGGAGGAGGAGCCACTGAGTCACACATTGCCATCGATGATGTCATGCTGAGTCACACAGACTGTCCTCAAATTGGTGAGTGACCTCACAGTGACCCCAGGGTGACCTCAGTGACCCCCATAGTGACTACACAGTGACCCCAAAGTGAGCCATACTGTGATCCACACAGTGAGCTTAGTGAACGGCATAGTGACCCCGGCAGTGACCTCCACATAGACATACTGTGACCTCAGTGACAACCACATTGACCCCTAGTGTGACCCTAGAATGACCTCAGTGACCCCCATAGTGACTGCACAGTGACCCCAAAGTGACCCCCACAGTGACCCCCACAGTGACCCCACATTGACCCCTAGTGTGACTCTAGAGTGACCTCAGTGACTCCCACAGTGACCCCAAAGTGACTGCACAGTGACCCTAAAGTGAGCCTTACCGTGACCTCCACAGTGACCTCAGTGACCCTCGTAGTGACCCCACAGTGACCTCTAGCGTGACATGTGCAGTGACCTCAGTAACCCCCACAATGACCTCACAGTGACCCCACAGTGATCCCCCGATTGACATCCACAGTGACCTCAAAGTGACCCCACGTTGACCCCCTAGTGTGACCCCAGAGTGACCTCACAGTGACCCCAGAGTGACATCCAGAGTGACCTCACCCCCACCAGTGATCCAGTGACCCCACAGTGACCTTACAGTGACCCCTGCAGTGATCTCTCTGCTCCGTCACCTCCCAGGGAGTGATGTCCCAATGAGCCACCTCCAAGAGCCGTGCCCTACCACCCAGATCGGAGGGGCAGTCAGGCCCCAGGCCTTTCAGCCTGGTGCTCCAACTGATACACAGCAGCTGCCTCAGCCACACAGTGACTTACAGTCAGTCACACCCTGTGTAATCTAGGGCCTGGAGAAACAGAGGCCTAGGATTTGGGCACACGGCCCCCCCCGCTCCCCCCCGTTTCCTGGCACAATGTGGGGCTTTTCAGCAGCTGGCCCTTCTGTTGATGACAGTACATCACGGAATCAGGCAACCTGACCTTCAACTCCTTCAAACTCTCTCTCCCCCCTACCTGCTGAGGGCCCATATGAGCCAAATAAAATCTGAAAGGATGCTGTCAATTGGAAACAACAAGAGATTGCTGGAAAAGCTCAGCAGATCCAGCAGCATCTGTGGAGAGAAATCAGGGTTAATGCTTCAGGTTGAATGAGCCTTCCTCAGAGTTCTGAGGGAGCAGGCTGGTGTGTATCAGGACAGAGGCACTGCTGAATTTCCAGCTGCTCCTTACATTCCAAACACCTCACCCTGCCCCTCGTGGGCACAATCTAGGGCCAGCATTGGGCACAGTGAGGGGCTGGGCTGGGCTGGGCTGGGGCTGGACAGAGTTGGGTCTAGTTCAAACAAACTAGCCCAGACTGATCTGGACCACACTTAGTCAGGGAAGGTTGGGCCTGGAATGCCAGATACTTACCGAAGGACATATTTGGTGAATTGTTCTGTTTTTTTTTATTTTTGCCCAGGAGCCTGTGACTTTGAACAGGACCTGTGTAATTGGAAGAATGTTCTGGACCCCAATCTAGACACCATGGACTGGAACTGGAGCAACGGGCAAACACCCAGCTCCTTCAAGGGGCCTGAGGTGGACAATACAATGAAGAGCCCACAAGGTGAGTGACAATGGAAGGTCGGGTCTTTCCAGCCAAGACAGACTGCTCCTCTGAGCAGCGAGAGCAAAATCACCCAATAGGTCATCTCCATAACAACACAGCTTCACTGATCAGAAGTGGCAGAGTTAACCCAGTCAAAGGGCCTGGATCACAGAGGGGGAAGCTCTGTTCATGAATATGTGTTAACATCTGTGTGTGGGTGAGTGAGTGTGTGTGGGCTTGACACGGTGGGTATGTGTCTGTGTATACCTCTGCGTGCGTTGGGGGGTGGGGTGGTATATGAATCTCAGTGCACGTGGATCTGAGGGGTAGAGTGTGTCAGTGTGTGAGCGGGTGTTTCAGTGTGTTGGTGGGTGTGTCAGTGTGTGAGTGGGTGTGTCTGTGTTGGTGGGTGTGTCAGTGTGTTGGGTGTGTCAGTGTGTTGGTGGGTGTGTCAGTGTATTGGGTGTGTCAGTGTGTGCGCGGGTGTTTCAGTGTGTTGGTGGGTGTGTCAGCGTGTGAGTGGGTGTGTCAGTGTGTTGGTGGGTGTGTCAGTGTGTTGGGTGTGTCAGTGTGTTGGTGGGTGTGTCAGTGTATTGGGTGTGTCAGTGTGTGCGCGGGTGTTTCAGTGTGTTGGTGGGTGTGTCAGTGTGTGAGTGGGTGTGTCAGTGTGTTGGTGGGTGTGTCAGTGTGTGAGTGGGTGTTTCAGTGTGTTGATGGGTGTGTCAGTGTGTGAGTGGGTGTGTCAGTGGGTTGGTGGGTGTGTCAGTGTGTGAGTGGGTGTTTCAGTGTGTTGGTGAGTGCGTCAGTGTGTGAGCGGGTGTTTCAGTGTGTTGGTGGGTGTGTCAGTGTGTGAGCGGGTGTTTCAGTGTGTTGGTGGGTGTGTCAGTGTGTGAGTGGGTGTGTCAGTGTGTTAGTGGGTGTGTCAGTGTGTGAGTGGGTGTTTCAGTGTGTTGGTGAGTGCATCAGTGTGTGAGTGGGTGTGTCAGTGTGTTGGTGGGTGTGTCAGTGTGTGAGTGGGTGTTTCAGTGTGTTGGTGAGTGCATCAGTGTGTGAGTGGGTGTTTCAGTGTGTTGGTGAATGTGTCAGTGTGTGAGTGGGTGTTTCAGTGTGTTGGTGAGTGTGTCAGTGTGTGAGCGGGTGTTTCAGTGTGTTGGTGGGTGTGTCAGTGTGTGAGTGGGTGTGTCAGTGTGTTGGTGGGTGTGTCAGTGTGTGAGTGGGTGTGTCAGTGTGTTGGTGGGTGTGTCAGTGTGTGAGTGGGTGTGTCAGTGTGTTGGTGGGTGTGTCAGTGTGTGAGCGGGAGTTTCAGTGTGTTGGTGGGTGTGCCAGTGTGTGTGTGGGTGTGTCAGTTTGTTGGTGGGTGTGTCAGTGTGTGAGTGGGGGTTTCAGTATTTTGATGGGTGTGTCAGTGTGTGAGTGGGTTTTTCAGTGTGTTGGTGGGTGTGTCAGTGTGTGAGCAGGTGTTTCAGTGTGTTGGTGGGTGTGTCAGTGTGTGAGCGGGTGTTTCAGTGTGTTGGTGAGTGCGTCAGTGTGTAAGCGGGTGTTTCAGTGTGTGGTGGGTGTGTCAGTGTGTGAGTGGGTGTTTCAGTGTGTTAGTGGGTGTGTCCGTGTGTGAGCGGGTGTTTCAGTGTGTTGGTGAGTGTGTCAGTGTGTGAGCGGGTGTGTCAGTGTGTTGGTGGGTGTGTCAGTGTGTGAGTGGGTGTTTCAGTGTGTTGGTGGTTGTGTCAGTGTGTGAGTGGGTGTTTCAGTGTGTTGGTGGGTGTGTCCGTGTGTGAGCGGGTGTTTCAGTGTGTTGGTGGTTGTGTCAGTGTCTGAGTGGGTGTTTCAGTATTTTGGTGAGTGTGTCAGTGTGTGAGCGGATGTGTCAGTGTGTTGGTGAGTGTGTCAGTGTGTGAGTAGGTGTTTCAGTGTGTTGGTGGGTGTGTCAGTGTGTTGGTGGGTGTGTCAGTGTGTGAGTGGGTGTTTCAGTGTGTTAGTGGGTGTGTCCATGTGTGAGCGGGTGTTTCAGTGTGTTGGTGGGTGTGTCAGTGTGTGAGCGGGTGTTTCAGTGTGTTGGTGAGTGTGTCAGTGTGTGAGCGGGTGTGTCAGTGTGTTGGTGGGTGTGTCAGTGTGTGAGTGGGTGTTTCAGTGTGTTGGTGAATGTGTCAGTGTGTGAGTGGGTGTTTCAGTGTGTTGGTGAGTGTGTCAGTGTGTGAGCAGGAGTTTCAATGTGTTGGTGAGTGCGTCAGTATTTGAGTGGGTGTGTCAGTGTGTTGGTGGGTGTGCCAGTGTGTGAGTGGGTGTTTCAGTGTGTTCGTGGGTGTGTCAGTGTGTGAGCGGGTGTTTCAGTGTGTTGGTGACTGTGTCAGTGTGTGAGTGGGTGTGTCAGTGTGTTGGTGGGTGTGTCAGTGTGTGAGCGGGTGTTTCAGTGTGTTGGTGAGTGTGTCAGTGTGTGAGTGGGTGTGTCAGTGTGTTGGTGGGTGTGTCAGTGTGTGAGTGGGTGTTTCAGTATTTTGATGGGTGTGTCAGTGTGTGAGTGGGTTTTTCAGTGTGTTGGTGGGTGTGTCAGTGTGTGAGCAGGTGTTTCAGTGTGTTGGTGGGTGTGTCAGTGTGTGAGCGGGTGTTTCAGTGTGTTGGTGAGTGCGTCAGTGTGTGAGCGGGTGTTTCAGTGTGTGGTGGGTGTGTCAGTGTGTGAGTGGGTGTTTCAGTGTGTTAGTGGGTGTGTCCGTGTGTGAGCGGGTGTTTCAGTGTGTTGGTGAGTGTGTCAGTGTGTGAGCGGGTGTGTCAGCGTGTTGGTGGGTGTGTCAGTGTGTGAGTGGGTGTTTCAGTGTGTTGGTGGTTGTGTCAGTGTGTGAGTGGGTGTTTCAGTGTGTTGGTGGGTGTGTCCGTGTGTGAGCGGGTGTTTCAGTGTGTTGGTGGTTGTGTCAGTGTCTGAGTGGGTGTTTCAGTATTTTGGTGAGTGTGTCAGTGTGTGAGCGGATGTGTCAGTGTGTTGGTGAGTGTGTCAGTGTGTGAGTAGGTGTTTCAGTGTGTTGGTGGGTGTGTCAGTGTGTTGGTGGGTGTGTCAGTGTGTGAGTGGGTGTTTCAGTGTGTTAGTGGGTGTGTCCATGTGTGAGCGGGTGTTTCAGTGTGTTGGTGGGTGTGTCAGTGTGTGAGCGGGTGTTTCAGTGTGTTGGTGAGTGTGTCAGTGTGTGAGCGGGTGTGTCAGTGTGTTGGTGGGTGTGTCAGTGTGTGAGTGGGTGTTTCAGTGTGTTGGTGAATGTGTCAGTGTGTGAGTGGGTGTTTCAGTGTGTTGGTGAGTGTGTCAGTGTGTGAGCAGGAGTTTCAATGTGTTGGTGAGTGCGTCAGTGTTTGAGTGGGTGTGTCAGTGTGTTGGTGGGTGTGCCAGTGTGTGAGTGGGTGTTTCAGTATGTTCGTGGGTGTGTCAGTGTGTGAGCGGGTGTTTCAGTGTGTTGGTGAGTGTGTCAGTGTGTGAGTGGGTGTGTCAGTGTGTTGGTGGGTGTGTCAGTGTGTGAGCGGGTGTTTCAGTGTGTTGGTGAGTGCATCAGTGTGTGAGTGGGTGTGTCAGTGTGTTGGTGGGTGTGCCAGTGTGTGAGTGGGTGTTTCAGTGTGTTGGTGGGTGTGCCAGTGTGTGAGCGGGTGTTTCACTGTGTTGATGGGTGCGTCAGTGTGTGAGTGGGGGTGTCAGTGTGTTGGTGGGTGTGCCAGTGTGTGAGTGGGTGTTTCAGTGTGTTGGTGAGTGCGTCAGTGTGTGAGTGGGTGTTTCAGTGTGTTGGTGGGTGTGTCCGTGTGTGAGCGGGTGTTTCAGTGTGTTGGTGGGTGTGTCAGTGTGTGAGCGGGTGTTTCAGTGTGTTGGTGAGTGTGTCAGTGTGTGAGTGGGTGTTTGTGTGTTGGTGGGTGTTTCAGTGTTTGAGCGTGTGTTTCAGTGTGTTGGTGAGTGTGTCTGTGTGTGAGTGGGTGTTTCAAGTTGTTGGTGGGTGTGTCTGTATGTGTGTGGGTGTGTCTGTGTTAGTGAGTGTGTCAGTGTGTGAGTGGGTGTTTGAGTATGTTGCTGAGTGTGTCAGTGTGTGAGTCGGTGTGTCAGTGTGTTGGTGGATGTGTCAGTGTGTGAGCGGGTGTTTTAGTGTGTTGGTGAGTGTGTCATTGTGTGAGCGTGTGTTTCAGTGTGTTGGTGGGTGTGTCAGTGTGTGAGCGGGTGTGTCAGTGTGTTGGTGAGTGTGTCAGTGTGTTGGTGGGTGTGTCAGTGTGTGAGTGGGTGTCTCAGTGTGTTGGTGGGTGTGTCAGTGTGTGAGTGGGTTTGTCAGTGTGTTGGTGGGTGTGTCAGTGTGTTGGTGGGTGTGTCAGTGTGTGAGTGGGTTTGTCAGTGTGTTGGTGGGTGTGTCAGTGTGTTGGTAGGGGACGTATGTAAGGATGTATTTGAGTGTGTGTATATCGGTGAATGCATGGGTTGAAGTATGTCTGTTGGCGGGTGTGTGAGGGTGGGTGTGTATGTATAATATATATATAAAAGAGTTGAACAACAAAGATGTTTCAGCTGGTGTTTTCAATGTGAGTGGGTGTGAGAATGTGTGAATAGGAACCTGAGCATGAGTGTGAATGGGTGTATTTGTGAGTGGGTGTGTCTGTGCATAGGTGTGTATAACAGCAAGTGTGAGAGGGTGTGTTTTGTGAGTGTGTGGGGGCCTGTGTGTGTGCGTAAGTGTGTATGAGAGTGAGTGCGAGTGTGAGCACGTCTGTGAACAGGTCTGAGTGTGTGTGAGCGTGAGGGAATCAGTGAATGTGTATGATTATGAGAGTGTGTGGGAGAGATTGTGTGTGTGTGTTTTGTGTCTGTGTGTGTGTGTGTTTTGTGTGTGCCTGTGCGTGTGTGTGTGTGTGTGTGTGTGTTTTGTGTGTGTGTGCGTGTGTGTGTGTGTGTGCGCGTGTGTTTTGTGTGTGTGTGTGTGTGTGTGTGTGTGCGCGTGTGTGTGTGTGTGCGTGTGTGTGTGTGCATGGCTATATGCCTTACACTAATAGTGGGGAAATTGTTGACGCCTATAATCAAGGCTAGAGGAACTGATCCTCTTGAAAATTTTCCATTAATCAGCAAGTGCCAGTGCAGCTTTTGAAGAGTTAGCTGTTGACGAGGTAGTGAAGGTGGTGGACAGAGGTAAGTCAATGGACGTTGTGGACCTGGACTTCCAGAAGGCTTTTGATACAGTCCCACCCAAGTGACTGTTAGCTGAGGTGGAAATTAGGGGAAAATTCAGGGTAGGTGGCTTAGCTGTGGGAAATGCAGGGTTATGGGGAAAGGGTAAGGGGTGGGATTCTCTTCAGGGTGTCATTGCAGGTTCACTGGGCCGAATGGCCTCTTTCATAGGGATTCCATGAACCAATGAAGATAACTGATATGACAGGAAATTGGTTGAGTGACTGAAAACAGATTTGGTGTCATGGATGAGTAATCACTTGACAGGACATGGCGATTGGTGTCCTGCAGGGAATCTGTGTCCGGACCTCAATCATTCACAATATTTACGAATGATTTGGATAACAACATAAACGATTCAAAAATCCAAATTTGCTGAAACAAGAATTGGCAGCATTGGAGACAGTGATGCCAACAGTATAAAATCACCACAGGATGTTGATAAATTAGGTGAATGAACCAAATGGAGGCAGATGGATTTTAATACAAACTAGTGTGAGCTTATCCATTTCAGACTGAAAACGATAGATGAAGGTGTTTCTTAGAAGGTACCAAGTTATATGCAGTGGATGCCCGATGAGAGTAGGGGATTCAGGTGCACAGTTTCTGTAAAATGCCACAAACAAGTGCGGCAAATAGTCAGGAGGGTGAACGAAATGCTGACCGTAATATTTTCATAGCTGGAGCAGTTACACAAACGCGAAAGAGACCCCACTGTCAGTCCCGTCTGGAGATCTGGGCACTGGGGTGTTCTGGGTTGGAGAGACTTCAGCACAGGTTAATTGGCTCACAACATTTGAGCGTTTCATCGTTGGGGCGGCACGGTGGCTCAGTGGTTAGCACTGCTGCCTCACAGCGCCAGGGTCCCAGGTTCAGTTCCAGCCTCACGTGACTGTCTGGGTGGAGTTTGCACGTCCTCCCCGTGTCTGTGTGGGTTTCCTCCGGGTGCTCGGGTTTCCTCCCACAGTCCAGGTGAATTGGCCGTGCTAAATAGCCCAAAGTGTTAGGTACATTAGTCAGAGGGAAATGCATCTGGGTGTGTTAGTCTTCGGAGGGTCGGTGTGGACTGGTTGGGCTGAAGGGCCTGTTTCCACACTATAGGGAATCTAATCTAACTTTGATACATTTAAGTGGTGAATTAAATACTGTTCCTCAAGTTATGTCAGGGCCAGCCCTGTGCCCCAGCTCTCAGTGTTGGGCAACAGGCAGACTGTGATTTAACAGCTCTCAGTGTTGGGCAACAGGCAGACTGTGACCTAACCCGCTCTCAGTGTTGGGGAACAGGCAGCCTGTGACGAAACCAGCTCTCAGTGTAGTGAACAGGCAGACGGTGATTTAACCAGCTCTCAGTGTCAGTGAACAGGCACACTGTGATTTAACCAGCTCTCAGTATTGGGGAACAGGCAGCCTGTGGTTTAACCAGTTCTCAGTGTCAGTGAACAGGCAGACTGTGATTTAACCAGCTCTCGGTATCGGGGAACAGGCTGACTGTGATTTAACCAGCTCTCAGTGTTGGGGAACAGGCAGACTGTGATTTAACCAGTTCTCAGTGTTGGGGAACAGGCAGACTGTGACTTAACCAGCTCTCAGTGTTGGGGAACAGACAGACTGTGATGAAACCAGCTCTCAGTGTTAGGAACAGGCAGATGGTGATTTAACCAGCTCTCAGTGTTGGTGAACAGACAGACTGTGATTTAACCAGCTCTCAGTGTTGGTGAACAGGCAGACTGTGATTTAACAGCTCTCAGAGTTGGGGAACAGGCAGACTGTGACTAAACCAGCTCTCAGTGTTGGGAACAAGCAGACAGTGATTTAACCAGCTCTCGGTGTCATTGAACAGGCAGACTGTGATTTAACCAGCTCTCGGTGTCATTGAACAGGCAGACTGTGATTTAACCAGCTGTCGGTGTTGGGGAACAGGCAGACTGTGATTTAACCAGCTGTCAGTGTTGGGGAACAGGCAGACTGTGATTTAACCAGCTCTCGGTGTCTGCCTGGTAAAATCACCTTCTGCCTGTTCCTGACACTGAGAGCTGGGACACGGCCCTGACCTTGACACTAACTTGAGGAACATTATTTAATTCATCCTTTAAATGTATCAAACGATCTGCCACTTCGCAGGTCAGTTCTGCGGGGATGGGGTTTGTTACTCCATGGTTACTGAATGACAATGAGGAAGGTCCTCCAAAACCAGGGACGACACACCGAGAGTCTGCAGCTTGTTGGGTAGAGCCAGTGATATATCTGAAAGGTGCTTCAGAACATCTTAGGAATGTGAAATGTGCTATATAAATGCAAGTCTTCTTTCTTCCCAGGTCATTCTCTGTTTGTGGACTTTGAGGCACTAAGTGTTGGTGATACAGCATTGCTCCTGAGTGAACACCTCCCTTTGACCAAGGGCTCCTGCTTCATGTTCTATTACAGCACCAATATCTCCAGGCAGCTCTGTGAGTGCCCTCTATCATGTTCCTGTGAGGGAACCTCAAGGTGACCGCGCAAACCCAACGAAAACTCAAGAGATACTGGAAACACTCAACTGGCCAGGCAGCCCTGGGAGAAACGTCAGGGGGAATGTTTCAGATCAATGAAGATAAATCAGAGAGCAAGCTGAGACCTTTATCCCCATGATTGTCCCCACACAGACACTGACTAACTCACTGCCCAACCTCTGGCATTCTCTTGACCTCATGAACCATTACAACTCATCCACACTGCTCCAACATCACCTCCCAAACCCCCATCCACTTCTAGCTGCAAGGTCAAGGGCAGCAATGACTGTCAGTTAAACCATTCTTCGTTTTTACATCCGAGATCTTTGTATCATTTCATAATCAAAGCACTCGGGGATGGTATTACGAGCAACTCCATGCCAACTGTTCACCACTGTGCAGCCACCTCTGCTGGTGGGGCAGGAGACGTACGCAGGAACCGCGATGGTGGTGTCTGGGATATTGTCAGTCAGGTATGACAATATCAGGCCGTTGCTTGACTCGGCTGTGAGACAGCTCTCCCAGTGTTGGCACTGCCCCCCCCCTCCCCAAGATGTTAGTGAGGGAGACTTTGCAGGGTCCACAGGGCCGTTTCTGCCCCATACTCTGTTTGGTTTCATTTCTTTGAGACTTTGTCGTGATTGATACAGCAGAGCTGGGCCATTTCAGGGGGCAGTTTGAGAGTCAACCACATTGCTGTGGGTCTGGTGCCACATGTAGGCCAGACCCTGTGCTGGTGGCAGATTCCCCTTCCCTGAAGGAACCAGATGGGTATTTCTGACAATCGGGCAATAGTGACCAGTACATTTTCAATTCCAGATTTTTTCAAAGTTGAATTTAAATTCCACCACAGAGGGGTTCCCCAGGACATTAGCTGGGTGTCTGGATTAGTAACCTCACGATAAATGCTACTAGGCCATCACCTACCCTAAATATGCTCAATGACTAGGCCTCCTGAGTTCCACAGATTCAACACCCCAAGTTGGGACGTCATATTGAGGTTGTACAGGATGTCGGGGAGGCTTCTGCTGGAGTACAGTGAGGTCGCCCTGTTATAGGAAGGACATTATTAAGTTGGAGAGGGTTCAGAAACAATTTACAAGGATGTTGACAGGGGGAGCGCAGGTTTTGAAATATAAAGATAGACTGGGACTTTTCTTTTTACTGCCACGCAGGCGGTTGAGGGGTGACCTTCTCGAGGTTTATCAAATCATGAGAGGTATAGGTAAGGTGAATGGCAAAGGTCATTTCCCTAGGGTGGGAAGTTCAAAACCAGGGGGCATATTGTTAAGGTGGGAGAAGAAGGTTTTAAAAAGGACATGACTGGCAACATGTTTCCACAGAAAATGGTTCGTGTGTGGAATGAACTGCCAGAGGAAGTGGTGGATGCAGGTACAGTTACAACATTTCAAAGACATTTTGGATAAGGTCACGAGTAGGAAAGGTTTGGAGGGATATGGGCTAAATGCAGCCAAGTGGGACTAGTTTAGTTTGGGAATGTGGTCATCATGGACTAGTTGAACCCAAAGGGTCTGTTTCCGTGCTGTATGCCTCTGTAAAGGGCCGTCCCTTCACTCTGAGGTTATGCTGAGGCCTCAGTATTCCGAAAGTTTTAATCAGAAGTTTCCCCTTCCCTCTCAACTCCGTCAAGTAGAGACACTGTGTTCTTAACAACGACTCATATGATGAGGCCTCCATCCCCTGGATCATTCTTGTGAACGTCCTCCAGACCCCGAATCCGTTACCCCCACCCGCCCCGCCAGGCCCGAACATCCTTCCTCAGATACAGGGCCCAAAAACTACTCACAATATTCCAGTTGCAGTTTGACCAGAGCCTCATACAGCCTCAGCAATACGTCTCTGCTCTCGTATTCCAGCCCGGTGCAGTTCGGTGTTGGGGCTACAGGCTGCAAAGTGTCTGATTGGGTGATGAGGTGCGGTTCCTCAGGCCTATCAATCCTGTCTGGAATGGTGCAGCAGCTCTGATGACAGGGAGGTCAGAGGTCACAGCAAGGTCATGAATTCAACTCGTAGGCGACTGGGATCTCAGTCGAAAGTGGGGACGGCAGAAGCTGGAGGTCAGAGTCTAGATGAGAGTGGTGCTGGAAAAGCGCAGCAGGTCAGGCAGCCTCCGAGGAGCAGGAGAATCTGCTTTGGAATGGAGCTCTTCATCAGGAATGAGGCTGGGAGCCTCAGGGGTGGAGAGATAAATGGGAAGGGGATGGGGCTGGGGAGAAGGTAGCTGAGAGTGTAATAGGTGGATAGAAGTGGGTGATAAAGGTGATAGGTCAGAGGGGAGGGTGGGGTGAATGGGTGGGAAGGAAGATGGACAGATGGGACAGGTCATGAGGGCGGTGCCGAGCTGGAAGGTTGGAACTGGGGATCTCAGGGTCATGCATCGGGGCTTTCCAGGATACAGGAGACCCCCATGGCCAGTACAGACACCACTCCCGAAGAAATAGGAGTTAATCACCCAGCTTGGCCTGGAAGGAGTGTCAGGGAGAGAGGAGGGAGGCACAAACATCAGTCATAGAAAGGGACAAGGTGTACTGGGGGGGCAGGCAGCAGTGGAGGGAATGAAGCAGAGGGTGGGGAGGCTGCTGGGTCTGGTGGGGGCACACTGTAGGCAAAGAGGATTGAATAACCCGAGGGGTGGGACATCCAGAACATGAATCGGGCTTGGAGGGACAGGGGGAAAGTGAGGATGTCCAGGACGTAGGAATGGACCTGCTCAAGGGCCCTGGCAGCCATGGGTTCGGTTGAGGTGCAAGGAAGGAGGACAGGTATGTGTCATCAGTACCAAGGAGAGGTGGAGGAGCTGGGAGAATGGAATGGGATCCTACCAGGTAGGCAGGGAGCCAGGGGCTGTGGCTGAGGTCATTGTGGGAGTCAGCGGCTCATCAGGAATCTTGGCCAATATTCCATCCCTGGAAATGGAGTTGGGGTTGGAGCAGGTGAAGGTGAGGAAAGGGGAAATTGAGAAGCCAAGTTGATGAAATGTTTGAGTTTGGGGCAAGAGGGGATACCGCCACCAACAGCGCACTGTAGTGGGTAATGGTTGAATTTCAATAGATGGCCATTCGCCCTTATACTATCACAGCACACTGTCTGACCAATAGGGGCTCCGGGAGAGGGGGAACGATGACATCAGCACCAGTTGGTGCTCGGTATTGGGGGCGTTGTCCAGTCTCTGTAAGCAACAGGACAGACAGCAACAATCCCTCTGAGCATGTGTTTGATGACAATGCTGGATCTTGGAGTGCAGCAAATTCAGAATTTGGAGTGGCACGGTGGCTCAGTGGTTAGCACTGCTGCCCCACAGTGCCAGGCTCCTGCGTTCGATTCCCACCTCGGGCAACTGTCTGTGTGGAGTTTGCACATTCTCCCCGTGTCTGTATGAGTTTTTTCCAGATGACCCAGTTTCCTCCCACAGTCCAAAGATGTGCAGGTCAGGTGAACTGGCCATGCTGAATTGCCCATAGTGTTAGGGGCATTAGTTGGGGTAAAGATAGGGTACGGGAATGGGCCTGGGTAAGTTACTGTTCGGAGGGTCAGTGTGGACTTGCTGGGCCGAAGGGCCCGTTTCCACACTGTAGGGAATCTAATCAAAAGGAGACAGGTTAGACTGCAAGAGGAGAGCAGTCTGAGTGAGGGTGTGTGTGTGAGTGAGGGTGTGTGAGAGAGGGTGTGTGTGTGAGTGAGGGTGGGTGTAGAGGGTGTGAGTGAGGGTGTGTGTGTGAGTGAGGGTGTGTGTGAGAGTGAGGGTGTGTGTGAGTGAGGGTGGGTGTAGAGGGTGTGTGTGTGAGTGAGGGTGGGTGTAGAGGGTGTGAGTGAGGGTGTGTGAGTGAGGGTGTGTGTGTGAGTGAGGGTGTGTGTGAGAGTGAGGGTGGGTGTTGAGGGTGTGTGAGTGAGGGTGTGTGAGTGAGGGTGTGTGTGTGTGAGGGTGTGTGTGAGTGAGGGTGTGTGTGTAGAGGGTGTGTGTGTGTGTGTGTGAGTGAGGGTGTGTGTGTGTGAGGGTGTGTGTGAGTGAGGGTGTGTGTGTAGAGGGTGTGTGTGTGTGTGTGTGAGTGAGGGTGTGTGAGTGAGGGTGTGTGTGTGTGAGTGAGGGTGTGTGTGTGTGAGTGAGGGTGTGTGAGTGAGGGTGTGGTGTGAGTGAGGGTGTGTGTGTTGAGGGTGTGTGTGTGTGTGAGTGAGGGTGTGTGTGTGTGTGTGAGTGAGGGTGTGTGTGTGTGAGTGAGGGTGTGTGTGAGTGAGGGTGTGTGAGTGAGGGTGTGTGTGTGTGAGTGAGGGTGTGTGAGTGAGGGTGTGGTGTGAGTGAGGGTGTGTGAGTGAGGGTGTGGTGTGAGTGAGGGTGTGTGTGTTGAGAGTGTGTGTGTGTGTGAGTGAGGGTGTGTGTGTGTGAGTGAGGGTGTGTGAGTGAGGGTGTGTGTGTGTGAGTGAGGGTGTGTGGGTGAGGGTGTGTGTGTGAGTGAGGGTGTGTGAGTGAGGGTGTGTGTGTGTGAGTGAGGGTGTGTGTGTGTGTGAGTGAGGGTGTGTGTGTTGAGGGTGTGTGTGTGTGAGTGAGGGTGTGTGAGTGAGGGTGTGTGTGTGTGAGTGAGGGTGTGTGTGTTGAGGGTGTGTGTGTGTGAGTGAGGGTGTGTGTGTGTGAGTGAGGGTGTGTGTGTGTGAGTGAGGGTGTGTGAGTGTAGAGGGTGTGTGTGAGTGAGGGTGTGTGTAGAGTGTGAGGGTGTGTGAGGGTTACAGTTCATGTTTCAGATTGAGCTCCTGATGTCCTGAGGTTGCTGGGGGAGGGGCAGTGGTGGCTTTTTGATTGTTTTATTTGCTGGGGCCAGTGAGTGGGAAAAGGGTCATTTTCCTCAGAACTCCGAGAACAGCAGACCCAGTTACAGGTTGGGGGTCAGGCCAGTGTGAGCTATTTCATGGTTTTCTGCTCGGGGGAAGTGGCAGGTCACAGAGTGAGTGTGTACAGATACAGGCTGATCGCTGCCCTGTGGACTGTTCCAGTGCATGGAGCCCTGACCGTGTTCCGATACCAGGATGGTCAGGAGTCGGTGATCTGGGAGGCCAAAGACGCTCAGACCAAGGAATGGAGGCCTGTCAATATCACTGTGGAGAGTTCAACAGTCTTCCAGGTAAGTCCCACTTCCCAGTTTTAGCCAGTCGCAGGGATTTCCTCAAACTCGGATTGCTATAACATTGACTTTCGGCCAGGAAACATCAGGAATATCAGTGTCACACACAAAGAGGACGGATGGTGAATACAACTGCATCTGATTCACAAACCCTTCCTCTGATATCCCTCTGCGACAGTCACAAACACTTTATCACAACCGAACAGTGACCAGACAATGACAGCTTTCAGTGACAGGCACTGTGTGTGGAACTCACATATATCCCAATGTGGCGTTCCTCCAGCACTGACCCTCCAACAGTGCAGCACTCTCTCAGCTCTCACCCTCCGACAGTGCAGCACTCTCTCAGCACTGACCCTCCGACAGTGCCCACTCCTCAGCACTGACCCTCCAACAGCGCCCACTCCCTCAGCACTGACCCTCCGACAGTGCAGCACTCTCTCAGCTCTGACCCTCCGACAGTGCCCACTCCCTCAGCACTGACCCTCCGACAGTGCCCACTCCCTCAGCACTGACCCTCCGACAGTGCAGCACTCTCTCAGCTCTGACCCTCCGACAGTGCCCACTCCCTCAGCACTGACCCTCCGACAGTGCCCACTCCCTCAGCACTGACCCTCCGACAGTGCAGCGCTCCCTCAGTACTGACCCTCTGACAGTGTGGCACTCCCTCAGCCCTGACCCTCAGACAGTGCCCACTCCCTCAGCACTGACCCTCCAACAGTGCGGCACTCCCTCAACACTGACCATCCGACAGTGCCCACTCCCTCAGCACTGACCCTCCAGCAGTGCCCACTCCCTCAGCACTAACCCTCCAACAGTGCCCACTCTCTCAGCACTGACCCTCCAACAGTGCCCACTCCCTCAGCACTGACCCTCCGACAGTGCAGCACTCTCTCAGCACTGACCCTCCGACAGTGCCCGCTCCCTCAGCACTGACCCTCCGACAGTGCCCACTCCCTCAGCACTGACCCTCCGACAGTGCGGCACTCCCTCAGCACTGACCCTCCGACATTGCGGCACTCCCTCAGCACTGACCCTCCGACAGTGCGTCACTCCCTCAGCACTGACCATCCGACAGTGCCCACTCCCTCAGCTCTGACCCTCCGACAGTGTCCACTCCCTCAGCACTGACCCTCCGACAGTGCGTCACTCCCTCAGCACTGACCCTCCGACAGTGCGGCACTCTCTCAGCTCTGACCCTCCGACAGTGCCCACTCCCTCAGCACTGACCCTCCGACAGTGCCCACTCTCTCAGTACTGACCCTCCGACAGTGCGGCACTCCCTCAGCACTGACCCTCCGACAGTGCCCACTCCCTCAGCTCTGACCCTCCGACAGTGCCCACTCCCTCAGCACTGACCCTCCAACAGTGCGGCACTCCCTCAGCACTGACCCTCCGACAGTGCGGCACTCCCTCAGCACTGACCCTCCGACATTGCGGCACTCCCTCAGCACTGACCCTCCGACAGTGCGGCACTCCCTCAGCACTGACCCTCCGACAGTGCGGCACTCCCTCAGCACTGACCCTCCGACATTGCGGCACTCCCTCAGCACTGACCCTCCGACAGTGCGGCACTCCCTCAACAATGACCATCCGACAGTGCCCACTCCCTCAGCACTGACCCTCCGACAGTGCGTCACTCCCTCAGCACTGACCCTCTGACAGTGCGGCACTCCCTCACCACTGACCCTCCGACAGTGCCCACTCCCTCAGATCTGACCCTCCAACAGTGCCCACTCCCTCAGCACTGACCCTCCGACAGTGCCCACTCCCTCAGCACTGACCCTCCGACAGTGCAGCACTCTCTCAGCTCTGACCCTCCGACAGTGCCCACTCCCTCAGCACTGACCCTCCGACAGTGCCCACTCCCTCAGCACTGACCCTCCGACAGTGCAGCGCTCCCTCAGTACTGACCCTCTGACAGTGTGGCACTCCCTCAGCCCTGACCCTCAGACAGTGCCCACTCCCTCAGCACTGACCCTCCAACAGTGCAGCACTCCCTCAACACTGACCATCCGACAGTGCCCACTCCCTCAGCACTGACCCTCCAGCAGTGCCCACTCCCTCAGCACTAACCCTCCAACAGTGCCCACTCTCTCAGCACTGACCCTCCAACAGTGCCCACTCCCTCAGCACTGACCCTCCGACAGTGCAGCACTCTCTCAGCACTGACCCTCCGACAGTGCCCGCTCCCTCAGCACTGACCCTCCGACAGTGCCCACTCCCTCAGCACTGACCCTCCGACAGTGCGGCACTCCCTCAGCACTGACCCTCCGACATTGCGGCACTCCCTCAGCACTGACCCTCCGACAGTGCGTCACTCCCTCAGCACTGACCATCCGACAGTGCCCACTCCCTCAGCTCTGACCCTCCGACAGTGTCCACTCCCTCAGCACTGACCCTCCGACAGTGCGTCACTCCCTCAGCACTGACCCTCCGACAGTGCGGCACTCTCTCAGCTCTGACCCTCCGACAGTGCCCACTCCCTCAGCACTGACCCTCCGACAGTGCCCACTCTCTCAGTACTGACCCTCCGACAGTGCGGCACTCCCTCAGCACTGACCCTCCGACAGTGCCCACTCCCTCAGCTCTGACCCTCCGACAGTGCCCACTCCCTCAGCACTGACCCTCCAACAGTGCGGCACTCCCTCAGCACTGACCCTCCGACAGTGCGGCACTCCCTCAGCACTGACCCTCCGACATTGCGGCACTCCCTCAGCACTGACCCTCCGACAGTGCGGCACTCCCTCAGCACTGACCCTCCGACAGTGCGGCACTCCCTCAGCACTGACCCTCCGACATTGCGGCACTCCCTCAGCACTGACCCTCCGACAGTGCGGCACTCCCTCAACACTGACCATCCGACAGTGCCCACTCCCTCAGCACTGACCCTCCGACAGTGCGTCACTCCCTCAGCACTGACCCTCTGACAGTGCGGCACTCCCTCACCACTGACCCTCCGACAGTGCCCACTCCCTCAGCTCTGACCCTCCAACAGTGCCCACTCCCTCAGCACTGACCCTCCGACAGTGCCCACTCCCTCAGCACTGACCCTCCGACAGTGCCCACTCCCTCAGCACTGACCCTCCGACAGTGCCCACTCCCTCAGCACTGACTCTCCAACAGTGCCCACTCCCTCAGCACTGACCCTCCGACAGTGCGGCACTCCCTCAGCACTGACCCTCCGACAGTGCGGCACTCCCTCAGCACTGACACTCCGACAGTGCGGCACTCCCTCAGCACTGACTCTCCGACAGTGCGGCACTCCCTCAGTACTGACCCTCCGACAGTGCGGCACTCCCTCAGCACTGACCCTCCGACAGAGCCCACTCCCTCAGCACTGACCCTCCGACAGTGCCCACTCCCTCAGCACTGACTCTCCGACAGTGCGGCACTCCCTCAGCACTGACCCTCCGACAGTGCCCACTCCCTCAGCACTATAATTGCGTGTCACGGTTCCTTATTGGTTGTAGTTTCTGGCTTGGCCATTGCCCCCTTCACCCTGTGAGCTGGGGACTGAGTGCCTCCATGGTGTTCTGGTTGGATGGTGACTGACCCGGTAGTAACCCTACCTTTTGGCTGCTCTGCTCGTGAAACACACGGCCGCTTGCCCACTGACTGGGTGTTGTGGGTGACTGTCTCCCTGTTCCAGGTGGGTTTCAAAGCTGTAAAGTCGGACAATGCAGAGGTTGGATACGTTGCCATTGACGATGTTGCGTATTCTGCTGGAGTGAACTGTCATGGAGTGCACACAGATGGAGCTGTTTGGGGTAAGACCCGTGTCTGATTCCAACATGATATTGAGATGCCGCTGTTGGTCTGGGGCGGTCAGAGTTAAAAATCACACGACACCAGGTTACAGTTCAACCGGTTTGTTTAAAACTGCCAGCTTTCAGAGCGCTGCTGCTTCATCAACAATGCCCTGAAAGCTTGTATTTTCAAATAAACCTGTTGGATTGTAACCTGGTGTCCAGTGATTTTCAACAATTTCATCCAGTACTGAATGTTGCTGCAACCCTGCGCAGTGTATTGGTCGGTGCAGGTACCTTATGGGGGACAGTCAGGAGGACTGTGAGAACTGGCAGCAACATCACATCTCATTCCCAGAGCAGGGAGTGCATGGGGTTAGTTACAGGGTCTTTCTCCCAGAGTGGGACTGTGAAATACTAAAAGGGCACAGGTTTAAGGTGAGAAGGGGGAAAGTTTAAAGGAGATGTACAATTCCTGGAACAGACATTTCAGAAGCACTTACTCAGACACATGGGCAGGCAGAGAATGGGGGATATGGTACATGTGCACGCAGATGGGTTTAGTTTAGATTGGCATCATAGTCAGCACAGACGTGGTAGGCTCAGGGGCTTAATCCTGTGTTGTACTGTTCTGTGTTTTAGCGCTCCCTCAACACTATACCTAACATCCAGGACAGGGGTTGGCCTGGGGTTAGATACGGAGGAGATGGTGGCTGAAGGACAGTATTAATGCTGTGGTTGATGATATTTTGTTGATTACAGGTTCCAGTGAGACTCCTGGGATTGTTGCTTCGGTGATCATCGTGCTGGCTGTGGTGGTCTCTCTGACTGTAGGCCTTGTTTACTGGCAGAAGAAGCGAGTCAGTGCCCCAGGAACGTCAAGCAGACAATTTGGATTCGATAACCTGTTCTACCGCAGTCAGAACTAGGTGACTGCAATTCTGGTCGAGAGCACTACAGATGTAATGTTTAAAGGTTTACGTGGTTCTCTGAGGAACAATATATCCGCCTGGTATTACCGAGTTGTTAAAAATCATACTGTGTTTTGGTGGCTTAAGTAAGAAGGAGCTGGTTTCAAATTGTCAAAAGGGAACAGAGAATGCGAGAAACATTATCCAATAAATTATTCAGGGCATGGTCAGGCTGAACTTTTCGAAGAGGATTCAGCAAGGATTTGTAACTAAAACACTCCCGGGATTGAGTTTCAGAACGTAGGGTCAAGGGAGGCTGTTCAGCCCCTCCTTGCTGTTTGATCAGCCAATGAAGTCATGCTCCATCTGTCGATCACCAGCTGTGGATCGTCATACTAAATAACTTGGGGGATCCAAACTCTATCAGGGGGGGTGTGACTGAAGCTCACATCCACTACTTGTGTTGGGAGAGCGTCCCGTCAGCTCCTGCCTTTTGCTTGAAGAATATTTCCAATCCCCCTCCCTGAATGGCCGGGTCAGATTTGATGTTCCCTCTCGGTCAGCTCCATCGATGTGTCAGATCAGCCAGGTTCTCACTGAAGGGCAGGACAGACGTGAAGGGCTGAGTGGCCTACAGCTGCTTCTGTTACCTTACATTCTCCCCAGACCGAGCCGAGATTATTAAATGTAATCCAACATTTGGGAAACCATTCTGATGAATTTCCAAGGAATGATCTACCGGCCTTGCGAGGCCGGTGTGTCTTTGCTGAGGAATGCTATCGGTGCTGTAAGCTGGGGACTTCCTCCAGCTGGGGAAAACTGCAGCAAACTCTCTCGCCCTTTCTATGGTAGACCTTTAAGTATTTCACTGGCCCTTTGAATCATTTTCCATCCAGTCTGCTCCATTCAATGACCAATGTGATGACGCTGAAAACCCCAGGACCTGCCATTACACAAAGTCTTACTCAGTGAACAGACTTGAACTAACCTTCACTTTGGTCCAAATTGGATGACCCCACATTAATTTCTCTTGGGATCTATTTGTCCTTATCTACTTTGTGGCCATCTCATCTTTCAGTTGATCAATGATTGTAAAACTCTGCACCTCTCAGGTACCAGCTGCTCTGCCCTGTCTCTCCTGTTCACCCTCTCTAGCAATGTCTCTTTGTAATTTGTAGCTTTCCTTACTTTGCCTCAAATTGACAAGCCATCACCGAGCTGGAATAGTTCACCCTCTATTGTGTGACTGAAATGTTTAAGAAGCTTGTAAACAGCTTGTTTTGGGGAAATGCAGTTGCACTGGCTGGACTTGGCGGTAATCTCCTGAGCAAGGTCTGTGCTCTCAGCTCCTTCTGCAAAGTCTGTGGACACCAGTAAACACAGATGATACGAAACGCAGTCCAAAAAAAAAAGGGGGTGGCTTGGTGGTTAGCACTGTTGCCTCACAGCACCAGGGTCCCAGGTTCAATTCCAGCCTCGGGCAACTGACTGTGTGGAGTTTGCACGTTCTCCCCGTGTCTGTGTGGAGTTTGCTCCGGTTTCCTCCCACACTCCAAAGATGTGCAGGCCAGGGCGAATTGACCATGCCAAATAGCCCATTAGCGTTAGCTACATTAGTCTGAGGGTGGGTCGGTGTGGACTTGTTGGGCCGAAGGGCCTGTTTCCACACTGCAGGGAATCTAATCTAATCAGAGGAGCTGCAAACATGTAGATTTTTCCAATCTGTACAAGTGCCGGCTACTGAAAGAAACAGGAAGGACATTCTAACAAAGCAAGTCCGTAAGTTAGAATGACTGCTCACGTCAAAATGACTTTACCTCTGGTTACTGCTATGAAAATGATACGTAATGTGAGACCGGTTTGGATTTTTTTTCCACTCTCAGCAAAGCTGTGAAAGAACCACAGAATTAATTTTAAAAACCTGAGCATATAAGTATAGGATCTCTGCTATCATTGCTGGATAGTCTTCCAAAAAAGGGCTCACCATAGTCAGAAAGGAGAGATTTTGTAGGTTTTGAAGAGACACTCTAAATCCCACATTAATTTTACTTTCATGAACAGTATTTATTCATCACCCCTACTCAAGTGGAGAGGGAGGCTATTGCTCAGAATGTGACTGAACTGACTCATCCAGCTGTGTGCTGAGAGTTTGCACAACTGAAGGATCACCAGAGATAGGATTGTTTTAGGAACAAATGATCATGTTGTGAGAGCATGTCTGCTGAGAGAGGAGAGGCATACTTTCAAGAAAGCTAGAGACATGAGTAACAACTTCAAAGTAGATAATCATCAGCCTGGGGGTATTAATGAGAAAACAGGCAGGGCTTTGCATGATGCTAAGAGACTCACCAGGCCGAACGAGAATGATATACCACTAAAAAGGACAAAAGTTATTTGCAGAAAAGCCAGCAAAAAGATCAAAGCTAGAGGTCAGATGTAAATATTGTGGAGAGCTTCAAAAATTAGGATAGGATGAGAATACCAGGGGGCTGACTATCTTTCTCCTCTTAACAGAAAGCCACCTTCTGCCGACATGTAGGGTTAAAACCTGACCACAACCTGGTGTGTGTTCTGGGGGGAGAAATGAGCTAGCGAACTGAGGTTCAAGTATATGAGCCTGGATTAGGACGCTAGTGTGTGTGGAGATCACAGGCAAAGCAAAATCCATTCGCCACCCCTGCATTACAGGTGGAATCAGTCTCTCACTCTTAGTGTGAGAAGCCTACTCATCAGCAAGACAGTCAGAAAGAAACAGGATAAGGACTCTCTCACTGTCCATCTCACCAGACAGGCACTATCTAAAGGGAACAGGCCAAAGGGATTTCAACTTACAGCATCCCAAGAATCTTGAAATCCACAGGGTAACAATCAATGTTCCACTATCCACTCTTCAGAAACCATCAATGTACCTTCCAATTTTTCTCTCTTTTTCAACCTATTTCTCATTTTCAATCTATTATATGTATGTTGCTTTATTATTATTTCTCTTTAGTATGTAATAAACCTACGTTTTGCGAACTTGAGAAAGCTTGCTTGGCTTGGCTCCTTTTTAAGACATAAATTCAGTTGGGCTCGGTAATCCACATGGGAGGGGTTACTTCTTAAACTAACCTTATAGCCAGTTAAGTGGACAGCTGAAAAAAGGAATGGAATCCAGTTCACTCCTTCTCACCCAGGATCCTGACTGTTTGAGGTATCCCATCTAGATCATAATAACGTGAGGAACCTTTGCCTGGAGACTGGTCACATCCGCCAAGCTGCAAATCATCCACAGCAGCTTCCACCCGAGGAAGCTCAATGACTCTGGTGTTCCTCTGGAGCACTGGAAGTGCACACAGAGGCATCCAAATCCCCTCATTGAAGGGAGAAAAGGCCTCAGTGAGGTTGTGGGGTGGAAGGGGTCTTCGATGGTCAATATGGGACAGTGAGGTCTCCTCAAAGCTTCATCGAGATGCACACTTTCAGTTTTCCAGCCTGTCTCACTGCTCCCATGCTACTGATCGTGTCTGTGGGGAGTTATCACTTTCTTGATGGAATTATCACTTTCTTGAGGGAATTATCACTTTCTTGAGGGAATTATCAATTTCTCAAGCGAATTATCACTTTCACGAGGACTGCCGCCTTTAAAAACTTCTCATGTTTGTCTTTCAGGCTGGGTTGGAGGGCAGCTGAACATGTCATCAACAGATACTCAACTCTCTCTGTCTCATCTACTTTGTGATGATACTTACCAGGAAGACATCCAGAACCTGTCAAAACATCTTTATAACCTTTGAGGATCTGCTGGACAAGTCAATGATCCCTAAAATCTCTTCTGGATTGGTTAGGATTAGGAGTCTGGACATTGGTCTTGCTTCAGCTGCACTGAGGGGACTTTGCTTTAGTTTCCTGTCCGAAGCTGCAGATCCTCCCATTGTTTCAGTCCCTCAGATACATTTGTCCTCGTAGCTTCAGTATCACTCCATCAGGGGAGCCTTAACCTTACGCCCAAGAGCTGCACACTTGGGTCATCAACCTTGAGATACTTTACCTGGTGTCAGTGAAGGGCATGATGCTGCACAAAACACTGGTCTCTGTCTCAATTGGAGTTCATTTGATCATCTTCTGCAGCCTTCATTCTCGCAGACGCAATAAACTAATTCATCAAAATCATTGGGTAATAGTTTCCCAGCACTTTGGACATTTGTTTTGATTCCTTCTTGCTAAATGCTAAAAGTCTACCAGATAGCGCTGACTTTAACCATGATCTACCAGATAGCGCTGACTTTAACCATGATCTACCAAATACCACTGACCTTATCCGTGATCTACCAGATAGCGCTGACTTTAACCATGATCTACCAAATACCACTGACCTTATCCGTGATCTACCAGATAGCGCTGACTTTAACCGTGATCTACCAGATAGCGCTGACTTTAACCGTGATCTACCAAATACCACTGACCTTATCCGTGATCTACCAGATAGCGCTGACTTTAACCATGATCTACCAGATAGCGCTGACTTTAACCGTGATCTACCAGATAGCGCTGACTTTAACCGTGATCTACCAAATACCACTGACTTTATCCACGATCTACCAGATAGCGCTGACTTTAACCGTGATCTACCAAATACCACTGACCTTATCCGTGATCTACCAGATAGCGCTGACTTTAACCATGATCTACCAGATAGCGCTGACTTTAACCGTGATCTACCAAATACCACTGACTTTATCCACGATCTACCAGATAGCGCTGACTTTAACCGTGATCTACCAAATACCACTGACCTTATCCGTGATCTACCAGATAGCGCTGACTTTAACCGTGATCTACCAGATAGCGCTGACTTTAACCGTGATCTACCAAATACCACTGACCTTATCCGTGATCTACCAGATAGCGCTGACTTTAACCATGATCTACCAGATAGCGCTGACTTTAACCGTGATCTACCAGATAGCGCTGACTTTAACCGTGATCTACCAAATACCACTGACTTTATCCACGATCTACCAGATAGCGCTGACTTTAACCGTGATCTACCAAATACCACTGACCTTATCCGTGATCTACCAGATAGCGCTGACTTTAACCATGATCTACCAGATAGCGCTGACTTTAACCGTGATCTACCAAATACCACTGACTTTATCCACGATCTACCAGATAGCGCTGACTTTAACCGTGATCTACCAAATACCACTGACCTTATCCGTGATCTACCAGATAGCGCTGACTTTAACCATGATCTACCAAATACCACTGACTTTATCCACGATCTACCAGATAGCGCTGACTTTAACCGTGATCTACCAGATAACACTGAATTTAACCATGATTTACCAGATAGCACTGACTTTATCCATGATCTTTTTAATGTCCATAGTATTCCTCGTTAAAAAAAATCTTGAAATTAATTAAGTTAAGCATGTGTTTTGCATTTTTGGGTTTTGATCAGTTGTCATGACATTCCCTGTGTGGGATAATGAGAGTCGGTGAAAACCAATTCAATATCAACACTAACTGAGAGAGATGTCCATATTCATTCTCTCCTTGGTCAATCTGACCTTTTCTGTTCTAACCAGGTCTGAGGGCTGCAATCATATTTCATTTCCTAGTAATGAGGGTGATTTTTCCATGGGTATGGTTGAAGGAATAAACTCCAATGGAATAACTTGGTGCTCTGGAGCTTCATCATTTCCACAAAGTTCATAGGTTGTGGACAGCAGTAGTGTTCCCTTTCATTTCTTTTCTCTTTGACACTGAACCCTGAGGTCCGTGTTCAATATTGACATCTGGAGCCAGTGGTTTTTTCCTCAGATGCTGATGGCTATGTGGGGACAGAGCTTTAAGTTGAGGGATGATAGATATCGGACAGCTGTCAGAGGTAGTTTCTTTACTCAAAGAGTAGTAGGGATGTGGAATGCTCTGCCTGTAACGGTAGTAAACTTGCCAACTTTAAGGGTGTTTAAATGGTCATTGGATAGGCATATGGATGTGAATGGATTAGTGTGGGTTCGATGGGCTTCAGATTGTTTCCACGGGTCGGTACAACATCGAGGGCTGCGCTGTAATGCTCGATGGTCTTTGCTGATGCTGCGATCCACATTGACATGGCAATCAGATACAATGTCAGTCAGTATAATTCGTGATCTCTCTGCAGCCAAACGTATATCTGTCAGGGTTTGAGAGCCAGTAAAACCCGAGGGTTCCATCCCTTTTGTGGAGAAATGTCTCTGGTGCTTGTTTTGGTTTTTTTCTGTTGGAGATCTCTCTCTGCAGGAAAACAAGCTCTATCCCAATGTAACTCACACCGATGGCTACATTAAAGGAGTTATCGAAGGAGTGGGAGTATCTATTGGTTTGTTAAATCAGCAGTTATGGTATTTCTCAAGCTGCACTAGCTTTGCTATTTTCTGCCGTAGGTCTGTCAGATTCATGGTTTCCAGTTTTATTGTGGAAATGGGGGACTGTGCTGCTGCTTCCACCTTCGTGGCCTTGGACAGTACTTGTCCTTCACCTGCTGTATATCCCAGTGAGGTCAGGGAGGTCAGTGAGGTCAGGGAGGTCAGTGAGGTCAGGGAGGTCAGTGACGTCGGGGAAGTCAGTGAGGTCAGGGAGGTCAGTGAGGTCAGGGAGGTCAGCGAGGTCAGGGAGGTCTCTGTGAACTCACTGCTTATGAGATTTGCCACCAGGACAGTGCACTGTATTTCCTGCAAGAGGGCTTGCAGTTTCTCCTGATGTGGAGATGCCGGTGTTGGACTGGGGTGGGCAAAGTTAAAAATCACACCACACCAGGTTATAGTTCAACAGGTTTATTTGGAAGCACTAGCTTTTGAAGTGACGCTCCTTCATCTTGTGGTCTTTCATCCACCTGGTGGAGCACTGCTCCGAAAGCTAGTGTGCTTCCAATTAAACCTGTTGGACTATAACCTGGTGTGGTGTGATTTTTAACTTTGCAGTTTCTCCAAGTGTGTTCCCCACGTGTCTCCGTTCACCAGGAGGATGGCCAACTACATGACACAATGAGACATACCCAGCACCATCTGGTTCATCAGCCTTTGGAAAGGGGCTAGAGTATTTCAGAGTCCGAGTGGTATGACCAGATAGTGGTGATCCAAGTTTGTAGCAGTGGGACACTTGTCCCTTTGCAGTGGTACTGTTTCCTTATCACAGCGACAAGGCACAGTCTTTGCTCTTCCATTGACCTGGAGATCATTTACCTTCCCAAGCTCCTCACTCACCCACACCAGCCTAATGCAGTCTGTGTTGAATGGTTCCCTGTGTGTTGTTGAATGAGCTAACGCATGGTCTCTTGGCTGAAAGATTCACGTCCTGGAACATTTGTCTCCCTGTTTTTTTTCTTGATGTTCTGGGAGATTGTCAACTATTCTCAGACTCGTGAGAGTCACTCCTGCAATTCTGCTCCGTTGTCTAACACAGAGACCTCTCTCTTCTAAACTAAAAAAGCCCATCTCGATGAGTTTCAGAGGCTGGGTGTCTCCAAAATACCTCAACTGGAATAAAACCCAACAGACCCATTGGTAGCAATCAGAAGCAACTCCTTCATTCCAGTCGGGGGGCAGTTGCAGCAATGTCTTTGTTTTTAAAGGATCTGGGGGTAATGTCCTTGTGACTGGAGCTGAATCACTGAAGGCTTTCACTGGGTTAAAGCCCTGTTACCCATGACTACCTAGAAGGTTTTGGAGTTGAGAGGCATGGACAGGTTGGACCGAAGGGTCTATTTCCATGTTGTACATCTATGAGATTGGACCCCGATGCCAATGACATCCCAGTGTTACAGCTTGTTCTGATGCCACTGCCCCTCTCTTGCCCACATCAGTCCATCAGTCACTCGTTGTTCCTGGGTCAACTGGCGTGTGGTTCAGGTAATAGCCCTGAGAGATTGCTCACTTTGAGGTGCTGATTTTTAGTTTCATGCTGTCCAATGCTGCGTCTCGGCTCTCACACTCCCTGTCCCAGTGTGGGACATCGATCATCCCCCTTCGTTTCCATGTTCGAGTCCAGCCATTCCGCAGACACCCCTGGGCCTGGGAAAGAGACACCCTCCCTGTAGGGGATGGGATCTAACACTCTCACTCCTTGGTGTTTGCTGCTCCTGATCCCCCCAACCCCCCAACCCCCCGACATGCTCAGCTTCTGGCTCCATTTAGAGCACACAATCGCTCCTTAATCTCAAAACCCATCACCACGTCCTTAAACAAGAAAATTACATTTATTTTTAAAATGAAGTTGAACTCTGACCTCCCTCAATGCAGGTTTAATGTTGACGGTAACAGTTTACGAGGAGGCAGTGGGGGCTGCAGATACAGGGGGTCGGTCAGAGGTGAGAGTGTGACACTGGGAATATACAACAGGTCAGGCAGCATCTGAGGAGCACGAGAGTCAACACTCACCAAAGTGAAATGTTATTTTACAAATATAAATCCACCCCCCCCCCCCCAACCTACATGTGTATGTGGGGGAGTGTGTGTGTGTGTGTGTGAGTGTGTACTGGGGTCACCTGTAGTGTGACATCAACCCAAGGTCCCATACACTCACACACACTCCCACAAACAAGAGGTTGTGGGAAGGCAGTAGTGATACCTCCGGGGCGGCAGAGGGCGCTGTGTGTTGGGGGTGTGTGTGCTCAGTGATACCTCCGGGGCGGCAGAGGGCGCTGTGTGTTGGGGGTGTGTGTGCTCAGTGACACCTCCGGGGCGGCAGAGGGCGCTGTGTGTTGGGGGGGTGTGTGCTCAGTGACACCTCCGGGGCGGCAGAGGGCGCTGTGCGTTGGGGGGGTGTGTGCTCAGTGACACCTCCGGGGCGGCAGAGGGCGCTGTGCGTTGGGGGTGTGTGTGCTCAGTGACACCTCCGGGGCGGCAGAGGGCGCTGTGTGTTGGGGGGGTGTGTGCTCAGTGACACCTCCGGGGCGGCAGAGGGCGCTGTGCGTTGGGGGGGTGTGTGCTCAGTGACACCTCCGGGGCGGCAGAGGGCGCTGTGCGGAGAAACTTGGCCAATGAGCAAGGACGGTGTGAGCAGACAGACCAATGAGCGTACGGCTGGTGTCACGTGCCGCGGGGTCAGGGATCAAGGGGCGGTTCCTGGGTACTGGATGGCCGGCTGTTCCCGCTCCGCTCTGTCCGGGTTGAACGGTCTGTTCGCCGTTTACAAACCGCCCGGAATTCACTGGAAACGGATTCGAGACACCGTGGAGAGCAAACTACTGAATGGTGAGGGACCCCTAACACTGACCCTTAACCCCAGCCCGTGACCCCTAACACTGACCCTTAACCCCAGCCCGTGACCCTTAACACTGACCCTCACCCCCAGCCCGTGACCCCTAACACTGACCCTTAACCCCAGCCCGTGACCCCTAACACTGACCCTTAACCCCAGCCCGTGACCCCTAACACTGACCCTTAACCCCAGCCCGTGACCCCTAACACTGACCCTCAACCCCAGCCCGTGACCCCTAACACTGACCCTCACCCCAGCTCGTGACCCCTAACACTGACCCTCAACCCCAGCCCGTGACCCCTAACACTGACCCTCACCCCCAGCCTGTGACCCCTAACACTGACCCTCAACCCCAGCCCGTGACCCCTAACACTGACCCTCACTCCCAGCCCGTGGCCCCTAACACTGACCCTCAACCCCAGCCTGTGACCCCTAACACTGACCCTCACTCCCAGCCCGTGGCCCCTAACACTGACCCTCAACCCCAGTTCGTGACCCCTAACACTGACCCTTAGCCCCAGCCTGTGACCCCTAATCCCTTCTCCCCCTGACAATCTTTTTGGTTTGTTGTGTTGTGTGCGGTTGTCACATCTGTTTGGAACAGTGATAAGGATCTCCTTAACCATGTATCTTCTCATCCTGGGACAGAACTCAACACCTTGGACCAACCAGTTATTCAGCAACAAATCCGGTTTGTGCCAAGTTTAATCAACAATGAGAATGGAAATGAAACCCAGCTGACTGTAACCCAAGTCCCAGTACTGGCGAGTCACCCACGAGGTAAGGGCGATGGGATAATGGCACTGAATACAGAGTGCAATGAACTGTGCTGTAAACTCTGGGCTTGCAATCAATAGGAGGGGAATTGACTGCATTCAGCATTCATGGTCGCGAGTGTGGTGCTGGAAAAGCGCAGCAAGGTCAGGCAGCATCCGAGGAGCAGGAGAATCAACGTTTCAGGCATAAGCCCTTCATCACACTTATGCCTGGAATGTCGATTCTCCTGCTCCTCAGACGCTGCCTGACCTTGCTGCGCTTTCCCAGCACCACACTCTCGACTCTGATCTCCAGCATCCACAGTCCTCACTGTCTCCCTGCATTCATGCAGGCGTTAAAACTGTATGGGTGCAAAAATACAGTCCTTAATTCTGGTCTAGAGTACATCCTTAGAATTGCAGAGATTCATGCTGGAAATTAGAATATTGCTGTATGTAATTTTAACAACTTATTTTGGGTATGTGGGCATTGCTGGCTGACCAACATTTATTCCCCATTGCTAACTGTCCTTGTGAAGGTGGTGGTGAGCTGTCTTCTTGAACCATTAACCAACCATGTGCTCTAAGAGAGGGAATTCCAGGATTCACTTCCAACTTGGAGCTGCCCTGCGATTCCTTTAATCATTAATAACTTGTTAATACTAGTCGACCTTAATAAAGCTCATTATTGTTGAAAATGTTTTGCCAATAATAATAAACTCTTCTGTTACTAAGCCTTACTAATCGAGAGAAACCCTCCTAATAATTGACAAAACGTGATACCTTTCTGTGTTTTTTGACTGTGAACTGAAAGGGGAAATAGAACAGTTTGGGGGGGACAAAAAAGAGATTATTGAAGGATTGCTGCACGGTTTTTTTTTCAAAAGACAATAAAACTGCAGATGCTGGAATCCAAAGTAGACCGGCAGGAGACTGGAAGAACACAGCAAGGCAGGCAGTGTCAGGAGGGGGAGACGTCAATGTTTCAGATGTAGGTTACACCCGAAAGGTTGATGATGTCTCCACCTCCTGACGCTGCCTGCCTTGCTGTGTTCCTCCAGCCTCCTGCCTGTCTACTTCTTTTTCAAAGCAAGTAACCTGATCCTCATTATTGTGGAGGTGCCAACATTGGACTGGGGTGGACAACGTTAGAAATCACACAGCACCAGGCTATAGTCCAACAGGTTTATTTGGTAGCACTAGCTTTCGGAGCGCTGCTTCCCATCAGGTAACTCATGGGACAGGATCATAAGACACAGAATTTAAAGCAAGAGATCATAGTGTCATACAATTAAAACAGTATATTGAATACTCACCCGCCAATCCATCAGATGCTTCCCTGTGAAGTGAAAGTTTGATGTTCTGGCAATGTAGTTGGTCCTCAGGGATCCACCTTCCTGTCCTGCTCCTCCAATGAACAACTCCTTCTGTTTCTCCCCACACCCCTCATTTTCAGGTATGCCTGGTGCTGCTCCTGGCATGCTCTCCTGTACCCTCCATTGAATGAGGGTTGACGCCCTGGCTTGATGGTAATGGTTGAGTGGGGGATATGCCAGGCCATGAGGTTCCAGATTGTGCTGGAGTACAGTTCTGCTGCAGTTGACGGCCCACAGAGCCTCATGGATGCCCAGTCTGGATCAGTTTGAAGTCAGAATGTGGCACAGTGATAGTGCCATACAACGCAATGGAGCTTATTCTCATTGTGACGGCAGGACTTGGTCTCCACAAGGACTGTGCAGTGGTCGCTCTTACCAATACTGTCGAGGACAGGTGTATCTGCAGCTGGCAACTTGGTAAGGATGAGGTTGAGTATGTTTCTCTCTCTCTCTTGTTGGTTCCATCATCACCTGACCCAGTCGAGCAGCTAGGACCCGATCACGTGGGGCAGTAGTGCTGCTGCCAAGCCACTCTTGGTGGTGGACAATGAAATGCCTCACCCAGAGTATGTCTGCGCTGTTTCCAATCTCCGTATTCTCTCCAATCTGATTTATCAGGACATAGACATCAGCAGGAGATTTCCTTGCCTATGTACTTGGCTGGCAATGACTCACTGAGTTGTTCTATTCCAGTGACAGGTCCGCGATTTGTTGGTCTGAAGGTGGGGGCTGGTCACCGCCTGGATTGGCAATCCTCTGGTGTGCTGGGTAAGTGTGTGTTGTGACACTGAATCTTATTTTCTGATCTGTCTTATTTGAAAGGGTTTGCTAAACCAACAGACCTGAGGTGATCAAATTGACAGCATTCGGGAGCAGCCTGGTTGGGACTGTAAGCTACTGCCCTCACACAGCGCCTGCTGCAAGGGGTGTAACAGGGCAGCCTCCAGAATGATCCAGCCTTATAGGATCAGGCAAATCACTAATAAACGGTCTGCTGTTTTATCTCAACAGTGTTGGGTGTTGGAAATGGAAACAAGCAGCTAAACAGTCTCCACCACTGCCACCTGACCAAGGTAATGCTACTCAGATTCTGGGACCAGATTTTCCCTACAGTCTGGAACCTGTCCTTCTCAGTAAATAGCTAATTCACAGGGTTCTACATCACCCACAAGAGCTACTCCCTAACTTTACCGTAAATCAGGAATCAATCCAACTGGGCCATGGGTTCAAACCACATTCCATATACTCATCAACCAGACTGACAACCCAGAATAGTGCTGAGGGACTGGGCACTGTCGGAGGGTCAGTGCTGAGGGAGTGCCGCACTGTCGGAGGGTCAGTGCTGAGGGAGTGCCGCACTGTCGGAGGGTCAGTGCTGAGGGAGTGCCGCACTGTCGGAGGGTCAGTGCTGAGGGAGCGCCGCACTGTCGGAGGGTCAGTGCTGAATTTTCAACAGTTGATTGGAGGTGAATGTTCACAGTTAAAGGGACGGCTGGAAAATGGGACTCCTTCAGAGATAGTATGTTCCTGTCAGGGTGAAAGGGAAGGATTGTAGGTATAGGGAATGCTGGATGACTAAAAAATGAGGTTTGGTTAAGAGAAAGAAAGAAGCATATGTCAGGTATAGACAGGATAGATCGAGTGAATCCTTAGAAGAGTATAAAGGAAGTAGGAGTATACTTAAGAGGGAAAGCAGGAGGGCAAAAAGGGGACATGAGATTGTTTTGACAAATAGAATTAAGGAGAATCCAAAGGGTTTTTACAAATACATTAAGGGCAAAAGGATAACTAGGGAGAGAATAGGGCCCCTCAAAGATAAGCAAGGCGGCCTTTGTGTGGAACTGCAGGAGATACTAAATCAGTATTTTGCATCAGTGTTTACTGCGGAGGATATGGAAGATATAGACTGTGGGGAAATAGATGGTGGCCTCTTGAAAAATGTCCATATGACAGAGGAGGATGTCTTCAAATGCACAAAGGTGGATAAATCCCCAGGACCTGATCAGGTGTACCCTAGAACTCTGTGGGAAGCTAGAGAAGTGATTGCTGGGCCCCTTGCTGAGATATTTGTATCATCGATAGTCACAGGTGAGGTGACAGAAGACTGAAGGGGTGCCACTTTTGAAGAAGGGTGGTAAGGACAAGCCAGGGAATTATAGCCCGGTGAGCCTGACCTCGGTGTTGGGCAAGTTGTTGGAGGGAATCCTGAGGGACAGGATGTACATGTATTTGGAAAGGCAAGGACTGATTAGGGATCGTCAACATGGTTTTGTGCGTGAGAAATCATGTCTCACAAACTTGATTGAGTTTTTTGAAGTCACCAAGAGGATTGATGAGGGCAGAGTGATGGACTTCAGTAAGGCGTTCAACAAGGTTCCCCATGGGAGACTGATGAGCAAGGTTAGATCTCATGGAATACAGGGAAAACTAGCCATTTGTATACAGAATTGGCTCAAAGGGAGAAGACAGAGGGTTGTTTTTCAGACTGGAGACCTGTGACCAGTGGACTGCCACGATGATCGGTGCTGGGTCCTCTACTTTTTGTCATTTACATAAATGATTTGGATGTGAGCATAAGAGGTACAGTTAGTAAGTTTGCAGATGACACCAAAATTGGAGGTGTAGTGGACAGCGAAGAGGGTTACCTCAGATTACAATGGGATCTGGACCAGATGGGTCATTGGGCTGAGAAGTGGCAGATGGAGTTTAATTTAGATAAATGTGAGGTGCTGCATTTTGGGAAAGCAAATCAGGGTAGCACTTATACACTTAATGGTAAGGTCCTGGGCTGAACAAAGAGACCTTGGAGTGCAGGTTCATAGCTCCTTGAAAGTGGAGTCGCAGGTAAATAGGATAGTGAAGAAGGCGTTTGGTATGCTTTCATTTATTGGTCAGAGTATTGAGTACAGGAGTTGGGAGGTCATGTTGTGGCTGTACAGGACATTGGTTAGGCCACTGTTGGAATATTGTGTGCAATTCTGGTCTCCTTCCTATCGGAAAGATATAGGGAAACTTGAAAAGATTTACAAGGATGTTGCCAGGGTTGGAGGGTTTGAGCTACAGGAAGAGGCTGAACAGGCTGGGGCTGTTTTCCCTGGAGCGTCCGAGGCTGAGGGGTGACCTTATAGAAGTTTACAAAATTATGAGGGGCATGGATAGGATAAATAGGCAAAGTCTTTTCCCTGGGGTGGGGGAGTCTGGAACTAGAGGGTGTAGGTCTAAAGTGAGAGGGGAAAATTTTAAAAGTTATTTAAGGGGCAACTTTTTCACACAGAGGGTGGTACGTGTATGGAATGAGCTGCCAGAGGATGTGGTGGAGGCGGGTACAGTTACAGCATTTAAAAGGCATTTGGATGGATATATGAATAGGAAGGGTTTGGAGGGATATGGACCAGGTGCTGGCAAATGGGACTAGATTGGGTTGGGATATCTGGTCGGCATGGATGAGTTGGACTGAAGGATCTGTTTCTGTGCTGTACGTCTCCCTGATTTTATACGGACAAACGCAGTGTCAATAATGGGAGTCAACACAGGGTTAGGGACAAATTATATTTGATAAGCTCGCTTGCGGTTTTTGAAAAGGTATCAGAGAGAGTTGCTGAGAGTGAGCATCCACAACTCTCTGGTGAAAGAACTCAAATGATTTGCCACTCTTTGAGTGAAGTTCTTTGACCTCACCTCAGTCTGAAAAGATTGGCCCCTTATCCTAAGATTGTGCCCCTGTTCTAGATTCCCCAGCCCAGGGGGAAACCGCCCCTTTGTTCCTGTCTCTGGATCCCCTCCCAGTTTTCGAAACCCCAATAAGGATGGTCCAACCTGCTCACTCTTTCCTTCTAAGGTCACCCCTACACCTCAGAAATCAGCCAAGGCTATCTTTTCAAAACCGCATCCGACACGTTTCTCCCTCCTTAAACAAGGAGACAAAACTGTACCCACTATAAATGAGGTCTCACCAATCCCTGTACAGCTCTGGGAAAACTTCCCTAGTTTTGTGTTCAATTCCCCTTGCACCAGAGTCCGATTTTCATCGAACATTACAGCACGGTTCGGCCCTTGATGTTGAGCCGACCTGTGGAACCAATCTGAAGCCCACCTATCCTACACTATTCCATTCTCATCCATATGTTTATCCAATGACTATTTAAATGCCGTTAATGTTGGCGAGTCTACCACTGTTGCAGACAGGGAATTCCACGCCTTAACTACTCTGAGTAAAGAAACAACCTCTGACATCTGTCCTATATCTATCACCCCTCAATTTAAAGCTCTGTCCCGTCGTGCTCACCATCACTATCTGAGGAAAAAGGCTCTCATTGTCAACCCTATCTAATCCTCTTGTATGTCTCTATTAAGTCACGTCTTAACCTTCTAACGAAAGTAGCTTCAAATCCCTCAGTCTTTCCTCATAAAAACTTGCTTCCATACCAGGCAACACCCTGATAAATCTCCTCTGCACCCTTTCCAATGTTTCCACGTTCTTCCTGTAATGCAGCGACCAGAACTGTACATAATACTCCAAATGCAGCCGCACCAGAGTTTTGTACAGCTGCAGCATGACCTTGTGGCTCCGAAACTCAATCCCTCTACTAATAAAAGCTAACACACCGTATGCCTTCTTAACAACCCTATCAACCTGGATGGTAACTTTCAGGGATCTATGTACATGGACACTGAGATCTCTCTGCTCATCTACACTACCAAGAATCTTATCATTAGCCCAGTACTCTGTAATCCTGTTACTCCTTCCAAAGTGAATCACCTCATACTTTTCTGCATTAAATTCCACTTGCCATCTCTCAGCCCAGCTCTGCAGCTTATTTATTTCCCTCTGTAACCTACAATATCCTTCCGCACTATCCACAATTTCACCGACATTAGTGTCATCCACAAATTTACTAACCCATCCTTCTACACCCTCGTCCAGGTCATTTATGAAAATGACAAACAGCAGTGGCCCCAAAAAGATCCTTGCGGTACACCACTAGTAACTGAACTCCAGCTTGAACATTTCCCATCAACCACCACCCTCTGCCTTTTTTCATCTTGCCAACTTTTGATCCAAACCACTAAATCACCCTCAATCCCATGCCTTTCTATTTTGTGCAATAACTTACCGTGGAGAATCTTATCAAATGCCTTACTGAAATCGGTGTGCACCACATCAACCACTATTTGGTCATCATCTCAAAGAACTCAATAAGGTTTGAGGGGCATGCCCTACTCTTCACAAAACCGTGTTGACTATCCCTAATCAACTTATTCCTTTCTAGATGATTATAGATCCTAACTCTTATAATCCTTTCCAACACTTAACCCACAACCGAAGTAAGGCTCACTGGTTTATAACTATCTACTCCCCTTCTTTGCTATCCTCCAGTCTACTGGCACTATTCCTGTAGACAATGATGACATAAAGATCAAAGCCATGTGCTTTTATAATTACTTGTCGTGTTTGCATTCTAATATTTTGTCACCCCTTCTGTAATTTTGTGTATTTGTGTGTTTGTTATTTGCTTGTTGCTAAATGAGCCCGCGTTGGGAGTTTGAGCCCATTGCCCAGTGACACATGTTATTGGGCTGGTTTTGACTTTTCAGGAATACATTGTGAAAGGCAGCTTTGGGACAGCAACTGAGGACTTCTCAAACACAGGCAGAGTGATCGAGAGAACAACTTATGGTAAGAACTAGATCTGTGTGCCAACTCAGCAGGAGAGTCGGTGGGCCTGAGTTTCCTGAATCAATCATGTGGTTAGAAGCAGCCAGGAGATGCATGAATACTGGGCTCACTTCTCTCGCATTCACGAACGACTCTAAGCTACAGATCATCCCAGTAGTCTGTTTACAACTCGTTAGTCCCATACCCCCACTCTGCTATGTCCCTTGATCTTCTTCCCCTTCCGAATCCTGCCTATTGTCCTGTTTAGTGGTGCTGGAAGAGCACAGCAGTTCAGGCAGCATCCAAGTAGCTTCGAAATCGACGTTTCGGGCAAAAGCCTAAGGGCTTTTGCCCGAAACGTCGATTTCAAAGCTACTTGGATGCTGCCTGAACTGCTGTGCTTTTCCAGCACCACGAATCCAGAGTCATTGTTTTTACCTTATTGTCCTGTTTATACCAGTCAGTCTCAATCTTGAATCCTCTGTCCCTTAACGTTCACTTTGCCTTTTCATCTGTTCTCATTTTGGAACTGTTCTGTGGCTGTGCCACTGTTCTGGATTTTGAACGATTTAATTTGGGATGGTGTGTCTGATCGAGGACCTGTTTCCTTCCTGTGGCACGTCAGATGAGAAACAGTCACCAGGCAGTAATCCCACTGCCATGGGCTGAGCTCCCTGCAGCCTGTCACAGGCTCATGGTCGACACTGGAACTCCTCCTCAATCCTGCCTGGCTCCTTCTGGCAGCCTGACGACGAGGAGGGGGGAGGGTTATTCCTCGAGAGACAGAGCTCCTAGCATTGTGGTATTCCTGGGATAGCGTGTGCAGCTGATGTTACTCTGTGGGAGCCTCTGCTTTTGTCTGAACTGAGTGGCTGATGTTGTGTTGCAGATCACATCACACAGGACAGGCTGGACTGTATCATTGCCGTGGTCCAGGGCAGCCACCAGCGAGCACTGCTAACGTATGTATGAGAGCTCGGGATGTAGTGAGGGGAGAGTTGTGTGATCAGCCCCTCACTGGGCTTTTATCGAGAAGCCCAAGTGATCATCTATCCCAGCCGCAGTGAAGGAAATCCTCCGAAACAGAATCAGTGAAACAGAATGGCTTATTGGGCTGGTGCTAGCTCAATGAAAGTGATCAATAGCCTAGTTCCCCAGCTCACTCCTTGTAACTTGTCAAATTCCTCCTCCCGACAGTGCATTCCAGCTCACTGCATCAAAGGATTGTCACCTTCAACCTGTTCTCCCTGGTGACTGCTTACCTCGGTGTGAGTGGAAGCCCTTTCTGCTGATTTACTCTGTCAAAGTCCTCGGTCAGCGAGCGATGAGAACATCCCTCCTGCTCGAGGCACAGTAGTGTCTGCATCTCGCTGTTTCACTGAAGCTGTGCTCGTATTTTCTCTGAATCTGGGGCTGGGATAGGCCCTGTTCTACGTCAGGGCCATTGTACAGACTTATTATTTGTCGGTCCCCTCCCCACCCAGCCCAGGTTATCCAGGGTCACACTACCTTCCCCACAGTCCGGCTGATATAGCACTGGATGTAAAGCTGTGGGCCCTGCCCCCAATGGGGACAATGGATAAGTGTGAATATTTTATTCGTATGTGGGATGTAGGTGTTGCTACCCATCCTGAGTTACTCCTGAAGAAAGTGTTGGTTGGCTGCCTTGTGAATTGCTGCAGTCTTTGGGGTTGTAGGTAGACCCCCCACTCAACAGCATCAACACCCCACCCAACCCAACATGCTGACTCCCATGTTAACCTTGGCAGGGTATGCAAGTGTAGGAGGTGGTAGACACTGTGGTTGGTTCCTGGTGAGCCTGATCGAGGGCATGGGCGCCAGTGTGGAAGTATCCGGAGCTGGCTGGATTAACCATGTTCGATCGTCTCAGTAACACTGTTCTTTATTACAGGTATTCGGATGTTGATTTGAAAAGCCAGGAGGCCTATGAGCTCGTGTCTCGAGGTCTGTTACGGCCCATGAATAAATCCCCTCCGATCATTACCGCGATTCGATGTGTACACTTCTCCCCTCCAAGCTTCACGCTAGGTATGTATGTCTGTACCTTCTGAAACACACCAGAGAGTTTGGGGGGGGGTTCCTGATGTCCTCTGTGCTCCTCAGCAGCTCACTCCCTGATTATGGATCTAGTCCATTCTTCAGCAGTGAGCTGTCAGCACGAGCCTCATCTCCACGAGTTTCAGAGCCCATTCCCCAACACTGTACAGACAGGTCCACACCCTCTACTGGCAACCCTACCTGCCCTTCTCCTGACACACTCCCCCATCTTGTCCCGGACTGTCTGATCGTGTCAGCACATACTCGGCTTGACTTTGCTGCTTCCACCATATAAACAGCGACATTGTTCTATTACAATCTTGACCCCCTCTTGTTGTCTCCAGTTTATTTCCGGTTTGCTGTAGGTATATGTATATGTGTGTTATATGTGTGAGCACACACAGTGGCTGCTGTTCTGACCCCAGGACCACACACATCCATTTCTCTTTGTCACCTCCTATTCACCCTTGCCTTTCATCGTGGCTACTCATTTGAGCACTTGTCTTCCCAAGTCTCTACCTCACCCTGTGTCTACTGCACACGTCAGAGCTTCTGGACAGTGAAACAGTTCCAGATAGTCAGTGAGAAGTCAACAACTTATTACTGGGTGGGGGGAAGAACGAGGAGGGGCAAGAATCAATCCTCCTCAATATGCTGCTGCCCTAACAGTGGTACCCTGCCGCTATCCAACTCCTGTGGATGAACATTCTCCTTTCTCCGCAGAGATCCAGTGTCTCCATGAGACCCAGCAGTACCTGCGGAAGCTTGTCCATGAAATCGGTTTGGAGCTGAGGTCATCAGCGGTGTGTACCCACGTTCGCCGCACGCGTGATGGGATTTTCACAGTGGACAATACGTTAATCAGGACGCAGTGGGACCTGCCGAGTATACTGGCTGCTGTCCAGGCCAGCCAGCTGAAAGTGAAAAGCAAGCTGCGAGAGAACAGCTGGAGGCTCTCGGCCTCTTCTGAGGAAGGCACGTGCACAGGGGTCAAAGCCAGGGGCCTGGAGAAAGGAACTCACTGTCTGGGAGCCACAAGTGAGGGACTGAACTGGGGAACCTTGATACAGAGCTCGCTCTGAGATTGCAGCATGCACAGTGTTCATTTTGGGAACTGCAGGATTTGTGTACAAAGAGGACAATATTTTGAAACCCTTGTTTTTTTTCCTTTAATGTAATTCTGTGAATACTAATGTTGAAGGAATAAAGAGACAGGCCCTGACAACATACAGGAAACCCTGCAGATGGCAGTCAGGAGCCAATACTGGGAGCAGCAGAAAAATCAGAAGCCCTGAAGTGTGGAAACAGGCCATTTGGCCCAACAAGTCCACACACTCCCTCTGAAGAGTATCCCACCCAGACCCTATTACTCTACATTTACCCCTGACTAATGCATCTAACCTACACATGCCCAAACACTATGGGCAATTTAGCATGGCCAATTCACCGAACCTGCACATCTTTGTGTGGGTTTCCTCCCACAGTCCAGTCACCCAAAGCTGGAATCGAACTTGGGTCCTTGATGCTCTGAGGCAGCAGTGCTAACCACTGAGCCACCACAATTTTTTTTTGTTTGGGAACCAGCAATGAGCTATACCCATGTAACTGGGCTGGCAGCAGTCTTTGAAGGACAAGTTGAGAATGTCAGTCTTTAAGATAGCAATGGGGATATTTTGTTTTCACCACCTTCACCCCTTAAAAAAAAAGTCAGACTTTGTTCTTAAGCTCAGGTGGATGGGGATGTGGAATTAGGAACACAGATCAATGTCAATCTCAGGATGGCAGCGTAGGCTTGAGGCCTACCCTTATATTTATTAATTATCCTTATTCTAAGTCCAAAACAATGATTTATTCACAAAACAAGCCCAAGGCTGGGACCGGGTCACCCCACCGTCATGAGTCGACACTGTTTCTAGAAAGTGTTAGACCTGAAAACATGGGCTGGGGCGGAAGGGGTCAGTCCCCACCTCATCGTCAGTCACCTCTGCTCCATGCCTTCTCCTTTGCTGATGTCTGGAGTTTAGGGTATTATAAGGCTGTCTCCACACCATTAAATTCACTCCTGTGTTCCTAACATGTCAATGTTATGATTGAACAGTGGGACAGGGTAATATCCCAATCTCTTCTCTGAGTGATTCTAGATTCTGTTCCCATCGATTCTCATAGTAGAAGTTCATCATACACTGAGCTGTCCTGCCACACCGTACAGCCCACGGGATTAAGTCTGTTACTAAAACCTGGATATTCCTGTAAGGGAGACAAGAATGTTTAAGTTTGCAGCAGGTCATTCTCCCAGTCCTGTACAGGAACTGAGGCTTTACACCATATAAAAATATTCAATGTTGTTACAGGGGGCAAACAGACTCTGGTCTGGCCCCCCATAGGCAGTGTCACTGCCCCTCAGGCAGAGGGTTTTAGCCAGGATAGTGATTTTACATTGCTGGATTACTCATACAGAGATTGAGAGCTCAGATGCAGAATTTAAATCTGGAAATGAAAAGGTGATGGTTCAGTAGCATCCTTTTGAGGAGCGTTCCCTAATCTGGTATGTACATACTCCAGTCACAAGTCAATGTGTTTGACTTGAACAGCTAATGGAAGTCGCTTCATGTAATGATCACCAGCACAAAGTATCCTGGTGCTCTTGAGATCAGAGTTAGGAACTGAACTGCTCTAACTACAAAGCCAAAGCTGAAAGGGCTTCTTAAGGTAAAACCATGTGATACCTCAGCAGGATGTGACCAGGCTGATATCAATGACCAGACCTACCCTGCCGAGAGACAGGATGGCTCAAACTCAGTCTGAACTCAAAACAGTTTCTCACAAAGTAACGATACTCACCTGGTAGACAGGTGGAGAGGACCAAATATAGCTCCCAGAATACACATAGGCAGACCAGTCTGCATTGCCTCAAACCACTTGACTGCAACCTCACCTGATAAATACAGTGAGACACAGGATCAGTAGAGGAAAGAATAGCAACAGGTCACACAGTAGGCGTACAGCCCACAACCTCATCCAGAAGACGCTATGGTGTCAATTTTACACTCTTGTACTTGATGGTAAATCAGAATAAAGTCCATCTTTCCCACTTGGTGGCCAGCCCAACCCAACACTCCCTGAACAGGTAGAGAAGGTGAAATGTTTCCAACGCTGCATCCCTGCTGATGCAGTCTGATATTCATTTCCAGATCAATGCTGGCACAGAGTGATCACAATCTACAGGCTGAACCTTGAACATCATTTAAAAAAAAACAAAAAGAACCACAGAAGCTGGGAAAAAAAAACAAATTGTTGGAAAAGCTCACCCCATCTGGCAGCATCTGTGGAGAGAAATACACTGTGACTGGTTTGAACCTGTCCTTTTCTCACGAAGATGGTTTATCATCAATTCTCTTCATTATCTTGTAACTCTGTTAGATTATCTCTAAGACCCAGGCCTTTCCAATACAAATACTGGAAAATTGACGTTTTGGGTAAAAGCCCTTCATTCCTGATGAAGGGCTTTTGCCCGAAACGTTGATTTTCCTGCTCCTCGGATGCTGCCTGACCTGCTGTGCTTTTCCAGCACCACACTGATCTAGACTCCAGTTTCCAGCATCTGTAGTCCTTGTTTTTACCCAATACAAACACTGGTTTTTCCAACTTTTCCATTTATCATAGAGTCATAGACATGTACAGCATGGAAACAGACCCTTCGGTCCAACCGTCCATGCTGACCAGATATCCCAACCCAATCTAATCCCATCAGCCCATATCCCTCCAAACCCTTCCTATTCATATACCCATCCAAATGCCTCTTAAATGTTGCAATTGTACCATCCTCTACCACATCCTCTGGCAGCTCATTCCATACACGTACCACCCTCTGTGTGAAAAAGTTGTCCCTTCGGTCTCTTTTATATCTCTCACCCTAAACCTATGCCCCTCTAGTTCTGGACTCCCCTGTCCTATCCATGCACCTCATGATTTTATAAACCTCAGCCTCCAACACTCCAGGGAAAACAGCCCCAGCCTATTCAACCTCCTGTTAGTCTCCTAACACTGCCCCTCTCAGTCTGATCTGTTTGGATCCTGCTTCTATCTTCCTGTTGGAGTATGGTTATCGGAGACATTTCCTGGATGCCATTTGCAACGTATTTTGCTCTCATTGCTGCCGGTCGACCTCCCCTTCTTGTCTGCGAGATGGGAGCTTGTTTCCTCCAGTCTCAAGTTTGTTGGTGACTTTCACTACACCTTATTTGTTTAGCACAAGCATAATAATTCTCAGTATGTATTGTCCTGCAAAGCTGAAATTAAACTGCACCTTTGAGGTATTTCATTAGTCCTTTAATCACATATCATTGAATTACTTTCTGCAATTGGTTGGGCTTTGGTTGTTCACAGAGGACCTTTGCAATCAGCAGAGAAAGGGAATTTTTAATCCATCAGTCCGAGTTGCCATTTCAACACAGAGATAGACAACTTGTACAATTTTATGATCTAACATTTGTAATTGCTAACTATTACAAGCGTGAAAAGGTCAGGGGCTAGGAGGGTCTTGTTGCTGTTACATGCACAATTAACCGGAGGAAGAATCTTAGCAGAAACAGGCAGAGATTGGGGAGAGTGATACGACTTACCGAGAATGTTTGTGGGCATGCCCAGCAGTGTGTGCATGAAGTCATGTACTTCACGGTAACGCTGAATCACATAGGCAAGCTCCTCATCGTCAACAAACTTCACAGGCATCCGGCTATCAGGAGTGACCTTCTGTAAAGCAAGGAGGAACAGATGTGTGAGGACACTTCACTGAGGAGGAAGCTGTTAATCTGGTAAACATCAACTGGGTAGAGGAGGAGGCAGAAGCCAATGTGTCTTCCACATGGGTTTATTCACAATAGTCAGTTCAGGGTCAGTGGAGCGTACTGTTCCCATCCAGGCAGTTACCCAAAGCAGGTGGCAGCTGGCTCTTATACCGTCATACAGCACAGAAGCAAACCCTTTGGTCCATCCATCCACACAGACCATAATCCCACACTAAACTAGTCTCACTCTGCCCATATTCTTCCACACATTACTTACTCACATACTTATCCAAACATCTTTTAAACAGTGTAACTTCCTGCATCTGCAACCCCCCCTGTGGAAGTTCATTCCACACACAAACCACTCTGGTGTAAAAATTGCCCCAATGTGTTTTAAATCTTTCTCCTCTCATCTTCAAAATATGTCCCCTAGTTTTGAAACCCTCCACCTTTGGGAAAAGACACCTGCCATTTAACTTACCTGTACTTATTTCTGTATCATCCGGTTCACCTCTGCAGCAGCTGGGCTTGAAGCTGGGTTGCTCTGGCTCAGAGGTAGAGACACTACCACTGTAGCCCCAAATCTAAACACGACTAGCTGCCATGGTGGGATTTGAACCTGTCTCCCCACACCATCAGGCTTGCTTCTGGATTTCTAGTCCAGTGATGTTACGATTTAACTCCACCACCTTCCCCAAACTGGTTTTAATACTCTTGACTAAATCAAATGAACTCATTAACTAGTTAACTATAGAACCATCTTTAAAGAGAAAGTGTGTTTATGGTCTTAAACTAAAGCCCATCATAAAAGATTTAATAGCAGAGCATTAGTGGAAAACAGGGTCAGCATGAATTTATGACGGGGAAATCTGCCTGAACAACTGACTGAAATTTTACCAGGATATAAATAGTGGAGCTGATGAGGGAAATCAATGGAATATTGCTTAATTGGACTTTCAGCAAAATCCCATGTAAACAGATTAGCAAGAATGCGTTGAGATTGGGGTATTATACTGATACAGACAGAATAGGAATAAAGGAGTCTTTCTCAGAGTGGCAGCCAGTACTACAGGTCTGCAGCTGTTCACAATCTGTATTAATGATTTAGATCAGAGAACGAACACAACTCTGGGAGGCAGGGTGAGCTGTGAGGAAGGTGCACAGATTCTTCAGTGCAATTTGGACAAGTTGAGTGAGTGGGCAGATGAAATATAAGGAGAGGTATAAAAACACAGGAAGGCAGATTATCGATTGAACAGCGATTGTTTGGAAAGGCTGGGGAGTGCAATGAGGGTGTCTTTTGTACACCAATCACAGAGACCGCACGCAGATTCAGCACGTGAAGAAAGCAAATGGTTATGTTGGCCTTCATCGCGAGAGGATTCCAGTAAAGAAACAGGGGTACCCTGCTGCAATGAAACAGGACGCTTGGGGAGACCAGATTGGGTTCAGTTTTGAGTCTTATCTGAGAAATGATGTTCTTGCTAAACAGTGAATACAACAAAGGTTTGACCAGGCAGTTTCCTGGGACGGCAGGACTTACATATAAAGATTAGGACTACACTCACTAACGGGACTAAACAGGGGAGATGCAGAATAGACGTTCCTGGTGGGTCCACAACCAGGGTTCACAGACTAAGATGAGGAGAACTGTTTTCACTCAGACAGTGGGGAGCCGCTGGAATTGTCTGCCACAGGAACTGGTTGAGGCCAAAACATTGAAAGATTTCAAGACAGAGGGAGATATAGCTCTTAGAGTTAAAGGGATCAAAGGGTTTGTGGAAACACTGGGAACAGGATACTGAGTTGGACAATCAGCAACGATCATAGTGAATGGCAAAGGAGGCGTAAAGGGCCAGATGGCCTAATGCGATCATTATTTTCTATGTTTTTAATAAACCAAATTAATAAGCAATACCCCATTAAACAGCAGTTGTCAATTTATACTAAATTTAATGACTAATAAAATCAAATTAAAAGGTAACACGTAAAGGGATTAAAAAACCAAAATGTCCAAATTTCAAAATTTACATTAACGTGTCACTTTAGGTGGGAATACAGAAGCCAAGCCCCTGGTAGTGCCCACTGGTGACCTCAATCGTCCTGATCAACTCCACATCCTCCCTCTCTAGGTGGGAATGTACAGGGGCAGGCAGTCACCTCAAATGACATGCTTCTTTTAGTCAACATGTTCAGGGATGTTCGGAAACTTGACTCAGGCCTTCTGGCTCAGAGGCACAGACACTACCAGTGCAAAACAGGCCTCCTGGTTCTTTTAATCAGCCTGCCTACAGATACAAGGTAGGTGGGACTTGAACCCAGCACCTGTGGAATAAGGTCAAGACTGTGGTGCTGGGAAAGGTCAGGCAGCATCCAAGGAGCAGGACAATCGACGTTTCAGGCATAAGCTCTTCATCAGGAATGAGGCTTGTGGGGCGGGGGGAATGAGAGGTAAATGGGAGGGAGGGGGTGGGGCTGGGGGAAGGTAACTGGGAATGTGATAGGTAGGTGAAGGTGGAGAAGATGATGATAGGTCGGAGTGGATGGATGAGAAGGATGATAGACAGGCCCAGAGGGCGGGGCCGAGTTGGAGGCTTGGGACTGGCATTCTTCCTCCAGGCATCTGGTGGTGAGAGGCAGCCCCGGACCTGCATGGCCTTGGTGGAGTGGGGTTGGTTGGTGGAGAGATATTCTCTGAAACAGTCCTTGGGCAGAGGCGAGAGGACTGGTGTGGGCACAGTTTTGCACTTCCTTCAGTGGTGGGGGAAGGTGTCGGGAGTGGAGTATGGGCTGGTGGGGGTTGTGGACCTGACGAGGGAGTTGGAGAGGGAATGGTCTCTCTGGAACACTGATAGGGGTGGGGAGGGAAAGATATCTCTGGGTGGTGGGGTCTGTTTGTAGGTGGTGCAAGTGACAGAGGATGATGCAATGTATGTGGAGATTGATGGGGTCGAAGGTGAGCACCAGGGGCGTTTCTGTCCTTGTTGCATTGGGAGGGAAGGGGTGGGGTTCCAGGGCGGTGTGCGGGAAGTGGAGGGCATCGTCGACCATATGGGAAGGGCAATCTACCCATTGCACTTCTCCCTCACCTACTGTAGCACCAACCAACCCCAGCGCCCCACAGCCGAACACTTCAACTCCCCCTCGCACTCCGCCAAGGACATGCAGGTCCTGGGTCTTGACCATTGCCAAACCCTTACCACCTGGCACATGGAAGAATAATGGCTCATATTCCACCTCGGGACCCTGCAATCACACAGGATCAATGTGGATTTCAACAGTTTCCTCATTCTGTGCCGCTGCCCTCCTGACCTGTCCATCATCTTTCCCATCTACCTGATCCACCCTCCTCCCCAACCTATCACGTTCTCCCCCACTTTCATCTACCTATCACATTCCCAGCTACCTTCCCCCACCCCCACCCTCCTCCCATTTATCTCTTAGCCCCTTGGCCCACAAGCCTCATTCCTGATGAAGGGCTTATGCCCGAAACGTCGACTCTCCTGCTCCTCGGATGCTGCCTGACCTGCTGCACTTTTCCTGCACCACACTCTCAACTCTGAATCTCCAGCATCTGCAGTCCTCACTTTCTACCCCTTCATTAAAGGCAGGGACTCTACCGTTGCACAAGAGGTTCTTATAAAAGGAGCCTCATCTTTCCCCAGTTATCCCTGGTATTAGCTGCTCTTAATATAACTAGAGCATGCACATCCATTTAAATGACAGCACAGCACAACAGGAGTACACGATCTACAGCCATACTCATCTGAAATAAAATACTCAGTCTACTCTGACCTTGGAAGCGAAGCAGCCTCAGGCCTACTTGGTACTTCAACACGAGACCCATGGGAATACCAGGTGCAATTGGGGCCCTCTTATGGCACAGTACTAGTGTCCCTATCCCTCGATCAGGAATTACACCTGCTCCAGGGGTGCATAATAACATCTCTGAACAGGTTTATTAGAAAAATAAATTAATTAAAAAAGAAACAGGAGTAAGTGAGTCCACACTATGCTGTGTATGAGAGCACTCCTACCTGTCATATTCACTCAACATTTAAGCCTACTCAGTGACTTATCGCCAGGCCTCTGCAGTTGTTTCACATCCCTTATTACCTTTGTTTAACAAAATTGTATAAATATCAGATCTAAATATTATTTAGCCAAGTTAAGGAACCCTTTAGCCTAGAAATTAAGATTAAAATTCTAGACCTATGTTCCCAGCCCCAGACACCTCAACTTGCAGAAACAGTGTCTATCTACATTATCAATTACCCTTAAATTATTCGAAATCACCCCATAACTTTCTAAATTCCATGAAATACAATCCTCGTTTATAGAATCTCCCCTCACAATTCACCTCTTGGTAACATTCTTGTAAACCTACAAGGCACTCTCATTAATGTCACCCAGGCTCACCAATGCCCTTTCAAAAAGGAAACTGCCATCCCCATCTGGTCTGGCCCACAAGTGACCTCAGACCCATAGCAATGGGGTTCACTCTTGCCTGCCCTCTCGACAATAAACGCTGAGCTGGCTGTGTTGAATCGTTACAACTCAGGAATTCAATAAGCAGCTTCTGGTACTGAACTGCCTCAGCAGACCATTGCAGCAGTCTGCTTCATCCGAGCAGAGGACAACGGAGTGGGTCAGGTCCCACCTTCCTCAGTGTAATACAGCCTGACTGCCAGGAACAGAGTGACAGTGACGGAAACCATCTTCAAACTGATTCCTCATCACTTCCATTACTCTACAGGGATCAAAGTCAGATCTCTGGGCTCTGTAACAGTCCCCATTTTGTCCTATTTGATTTGATCAACAAATTATCCTTCCCCTGTTAACCTCCATTAATTCCACAGTTTCTCAGAGCTGTCCCAGATAAATACCAGATATTGCCCCGTCTCTCTCAGCACTCCCACATAAATCCCATCACTACCCCAGTCTACGTCAGCACTCAGATAAATCCCAGCACTTCCCCATTCCCAGATAAATCCCAACTCCTCCCCAATCTCTCTCAGTACCCTCCAGATAAACCCCAGCAGTTACCTCGTCTCTGTCAGCACTCCCAGATAAATCTCAGCTCTTTCCCAGTCAGTCAGTACTCCCATGAGAATTCTCAGCTACCAAATAAATTGCATCACTTCCCCAGTCTCCCTCAGTACTCACCTGGATAAATCCCAGCTTTCTCCCAGGCCCTCTGAGCACTCCCAGATAATTCCCAACCTTTCCCCAGTCTCTCAACACTCTCAGAGTTCCCAGTACTTCCTCAGTTTCTCTGAGCACTCCTTTAGGTAACCCAGCTAGTCCAGCGAATTTACTGATTCTTAAATCTTGTCAAGCTCTCCAGAGTTTACTTCTCAGTGTGAGGTGTGTGAAGAGGGTGGGGAGGGAGTTTGGTTCCTCTGATCTGTGCTGGAAAATATATTAATTGACCTGTGCTCATCGTCACTTTCAGGTCTGTTCACATCTTGGAACGGTCTAATCTCTGGCTGCAAATGAAGTTGTTAAAGAATGCTTGACTAAAGGATATGACTCTCTACTTCTGCTTTATTCAGCCAGCTCTCTACCACAGTCAGAGGGTCAGCGCACTGTCGGCTGAGGGACTCCTTGTCTCGTCTCTTGGGTGACTGACTATGATCCACGAATCATTTCAGAAAGATCTATGGGAGATTCCCAGTCAGTTTCTGATGTTGGGCTAGTAGCACTAAAACAGACATTGCTCATTATTAAACTGCTGCTTGTGGGATCTTGCCATGTATAAATTAGCTGCTGTAAGGCCACACTTCATTGGCTATTAAGATGTTTGCACCTTCAATGTTGCGGTCAAAACACAAGACTTCCTTTCCTCTCGACATTGTTTTAGTCGGGATGACTCTACAGGGGAATTGTTGGGGAGCCTGAGCCCCGATACCCCACCATGTAACTATTCTCCCTCCACACGACAGACATTAGGTGGACGATCAGGTTCAGAAAGTGCTGTCTGAGAAACAATCCAAAAAACACTGTCACCTCCTTGTCCAAGATTACCTTGGCCCACCAGACTTCTCCAGTTGATATAAAAGTTATAATCTCCCATGATCTTTGAACAATGAACATTCCAGCACAGTACAGGCCCTTCGGCCCTCGATGTTGCGCCGACCTGACATACCAATCTGAAGCCAATCTAACCTACACTATTCCATGTACGTCCATATGCTTGTCCAATGACGATTTAAATGCACTTAAACTTGGCGAATCTACTACCTTTGCAGGCAAAGCATTCCATACCCTTACTACTGTCTGAGTAAAGAAACTATCTCTGACATCTGTCCTATATCTATCACCCCTCAATTTAAAGCTATGCCCCCTCATGCTCACCGTCACTATACTTGGTAAAAGGGTGGACAGGGAGAGCCTATCTAACCCTCTGATTATCTTATACGTCTCTATTAAGTCACCTCTCAACCTCCTTCTCTCTAACGAAAACAGCCTCAAGTCCCTCAGCCTTTCCTCGTAAGACCTTCCCTCCATACCAGGCAACATCCTAGTAAATCTCCTCTGCACCCTTTCCAAAGCTTCCACATCCTTCTTATAATGCGGTGACCAGAACTGGACACAATAATCCAAGTGGGGCCGCCCCAGAGTTTTGTACAGCTGCAGCATAACCTCATGGTTCCGGTACTCGATCCATCTATTAATAAAAGCTAAAACATTATGCCTTCTTAACAACCCTGTCAACATGGGTGGCAACTTTCAAGGAGTGTGTACCTGGACACTACCAAGAATCTTACCATTAGCCCAGTACTTTGCATTTTGGTTACTCCAACCAAAGTAAATCACCTCACAACACTTGCCACCATTAAACTCCATCAGCCCAGCTCTGACATAGCTTATCTATGTCTCTCTGTAACCTACAACATCCTTCGCCACTATCCACAACCCCACCGACCTTCATGTCGTCTGCGAACTTACTAACCCACCCTATGCCCTTATCCAGGTCGTTCATAAAAATGACGAACAGCAGTGGACCCAACACCTACCTTTGCGGTACACCACTAGTAACTGGACTCCAGGATGAACATTTCCCATCAGCCACCACCACAACCAGCAAGCCAATTACCGATCCAAACTGCTATATCTCCCACAATCCCATTCTTCTGCATTTTGTACAATAGCCTACTGTGGGGAACCTTATCGAATGCCTTGCTGAAATCCATATACACCACATCAAATGGTTTACTCTCATCTACCTGTTAGGTCACCTTCTCAAAGAACTCAATAAGGTTTGTGAGGCACGACCTACCCTTCACAAAACCGTGCTGACAAAGGCTCGGCAATCTCCTCCCTGGCTTCCCAGAGGATCCTAGGATAAATCCCATCCGGCCCAGGGGACTTATCTATTTTCACACTCTGCAGGATTTCTAATACCTCTTCCTTGTGAACCTCAATCCCACCTAGTCTAGTAGCCTGTATCTCAGTATTCTCCTCGACAACATTGTCGTTTTCTAGAGTGAATACTGTTGAAAAATATTCATTTAGTGCTTCCCCTAAATCCTCTAACTCCACACACAACTTCCCACTACTCTCCTTTGCCTGGCTTTACTGACAAACTCTTGTTATTTCTTCTTCGATACCCTTTTGCACCTACAGGTCGTTCTCCTATAACGCACAATTCGTCAACACAATTTGGCTGTAACATGATTGGTGAATTGGAGAATGGTTTTTTTTAAAACGCGAACTCCTGCGGGCTATTATGCAATTCCATCCCTGGTTACCTTAAGACCACTCCAGGTGTTTACTTCAGGTCAAGTAAAAGAGGTTGGATGACAGAGCAAATTCTTCCTGACCTGATTGTTGATGTTTTTGAGGATATTTTTAGAAATTATTGCTCGAGGAAATGTCTGTGTTTCAAGATTCTCCTCATTCTGGACAATGCACCAAGCCATCCTCCCACCATTGGTGAACTTTCTGAAAACATCAAAGTGCTATTTCTACCTCCGAACACAACCTCTCTCATTCAACCCATGTACCAGAATGCAACAGCAGCTTTTAAAGCTTATTATTTAAGGAGCACAGTCAGGAAGTTATTTGCAGCTACTGAGGGAGCTAATGAGAACAGTGTTCTTCAATTTTGGAAGAGCTCTAACATTAAGAATGCTATTAACGTCATTGTGGAGGCCAGGGATGATGTCAGTCAGGCCTGGGATGATGTCAGTCAGGCCTGGGATGATGTCAGTCAGGCCTGGGATGATGTCAGTCAGGCCTACTTGCATGCAATTTGGTGGAAGCTTCTCCCAGATTTTCTTCATGATTTTAAAGGCGTTGAACCATCAGAGGAGCTTCCAACAATCAAAGAACATTGTGTCGCTCTTGCAAAGCAAGCTGGATTTGTACAAGTTGAGACTGATCTATAACAACTTGTTGCTGCAGGGGGAATTAAAGCTCAAGATGAAGATGAAGTAGGCCAGGATGCAGCACCACGAGAAATTTCCACTTCTGCTTTGTCTTTTATCTTGAGGGAAGTTGAGAAGCAGTTGCAGCTCTTAGAAGACAATGACTACAATGCAGAGTGCAGCAGGATAGCAGTTCCTGGCAGAATGTCTTACACCCTATGAACAGCTTCTTCATGAAAGAAGAAAGATGGCAAAGCAGCAAACACTGGTTCCCTTTTTTAAGCCAACCTGCAAGAAACAGTCTTGAGGACAATAAACCACAGCCATCCACCTCTGCACTAAATATTTTCTTTTATCGTAACCCTGAATCCAGAACTGCACCTGAAAGTAATGATGATGCTGATGATAACCCTCAGCCCCTGTCTTAATACAGCACTGTAACTCAGCAAACTCAGAAACCCCTTACAATAAATTTAATATTATTTCATTAAAATATATACTATTAATATTTACTTAGACTGTGCTATCATTTGTGTTTGGCTAACTACTATTTTTGGTTTGATTTTTTACTGATATGGTTAGGGGATGACCCACCAAAACTTTTTCCCATAGGCCCTGTTATTTCTATTGCGCGATTTTCTATACACGAGGTTGCTCGAGAACACAACTACTGCATAATACAAGAACAGACTGTAAATGATTAGGGGACCTATACAGAACAACCTTAGTTATCCAAACATCAATTATCTGAATTTCGGATTACCCAAACAATACCTCAAGGTCCTGTAAAACTGTCATATCAAAGAGGTCTCACTGACACCATTAACAAAGCTATCAACCTTTGCGCCTTTTCATGGAGTGATACAATGCGGGTGGTAAGAGCAGTTTGGGGCTGAGAGGAGCGACAGATATACAATAATACTAATCATATTCACCTCGGTTGCTATTGTTGTGAGCAGTTATTGGTGGGTAACAGTCACCAGGACAACGGAGCTTTATTCACAAGGTAACAGTTGCTGTAACTGAAGCCACTGCTGCCTGCTCCCACACACTCTAAGGTGTACAGGACTGAACAAGCAATAACCTTCAGTGAGACTCTCCCCATCTTTTTGGAAAGGCCATGTTGATTGCAGTGACTTGATGTCTGGAGCGTCGGAGGCTGAGGGGTGACCTTACAGAGATTTACAAAATCATGAGGGGCATGGATAGGATAAATAGACAAAGTCTCTTCCCTGGGGTCGGGGAGTCCAGAACTAGAGGGCATAGGTTTAGGGTGAGAGGGGAAAGATATAAGAGAGACCTAAGAGGCAACTTTTTCACGCAGAGGGTGGTACGTGTATGGAATGAGCTGCCAGAGGATGTGGTGGAGGCTGGTACATTTAAGAGGCATCTGGATGGGTATATGGATAGGAAGGGTTTGGAGGGATATGGGCCAGGTGCTGGCAGGTGGGACTAGATTGGGTTGGGACATCTGGTCAGCATGGATGGGTTGGACCGAAGGGTCTGTTTCCATGATGTACATCTCTATGACTATTTTGAAAAATGAAAGCTCATTGAATAGGGGAAAACATATAGACTATCATAAACAGGTCAGTTTCATTTTGGCAAGATGTAACAAATGAGTAGCGTGGCACAAGAATGAGTACAGGGGCCTCAAATCTTTACAATTTATATAAACGACGTAAAGATCCTATGGTATGGGAGTGAAATTTGCAAATGACACAAAGATAGTTAGTTGTGAAGAGGACATGAGGAGGCTGAGGGGTGGCGATAAGTTACATGAGAGGGCAGACGTCTGGTAGATACAGCATAATGTGGACAAAGGCTTATTATGGCAGGAAGAATAAAGAAGCACATTATCTAAATGATGAGAGATTGTAGAGCTCTAAGATGTAGAGAGATCTCAATGCCGTAGCACATGAACCATAAGGGGGTTATATGCAGGTATAGTAAATAATCAGGGCCCGGGCGGGGGGGGCGGGGGCGCGGACAGGTGGGGAGAAATGTGGAGTAATTGGATCAGCCATGAGAGTAGACTAGAGGGGCCACCCTATGTGTGAATGTAAAGACAGTTATCACGCACAAGTGGCTGACTGCCTGCTATAGGATACTGCAGCTCTCTCTCATTTCACCCGGTTACAATCAGGAAAGTACCACTCACATTAACATCAAGGAAACGGACGTACTCTCTGCCAAATGTGCCATCAGGTAACTCTCTCAGGCTGACCAAATCCAAGGTAGACGTGCTGATCCGAGGTCTCTCCCTAGAAACAAGGACCCCAGGGACAGTGAACTCCTTACCTTGGGAATGCAGTTAGCAGCAGTGAATGATGAAAATGAACCCTGCCTCCTCTCCCCTCAATCACTTCTTAATCAGTAAGACTTTAACCAACTCCCGCTGCTCTCTACAAGATACCAGTCTTGCTGTTTTTTTGCTGTTCTCTCACCTGTCTATGATAAAAGCCACAATTAACCATCTCTCATTTCTTCAATGAATTTAAAACCATGGGAAGTTGTCTCCTTCTCCACGTACTGGCTTAAACACCCAAACTTCTTGTCACAGGTACACAGCTTCGTAACGTGCCTTATTTTTTTCTCAATATCCCTCACTGCCAAACTCCCCAAGCTGTGGTGGTGAGCTTCTTCTTGAACAGCTGGAGGTAAACCCACAATGCCCTTAGGGAGAGAATTCCAGGAGTTTGACCCAGTGAGTGAAAGGAATAGCGATATATTTCCAACTCAGGATGGCTGAATGGCTTGAAGGGGACCTTGCAGGGAGTGGTTCCATGCATCTGCTGCCCTTGTCCTTCGAGGTAGACAGCACCTTCCAAACCCATGACTAAGGATCTTATCAATAGTACACACTGCTGCTACTGAGCACCAGTGGTGGAGAAAGTGGATGCTTGTGGATATAGTGCTGGCTGTTTTGTCCTGGATGCTGACAAGCTTCTTGAATGTTGTTGGAGCTGCACCCATCCAGGTAAGTGGGCAGAACTCTATCATACTCCTGACTTGAGCCTTGTAGATGGACAGGCTTTAGTAAGACAGGATGTGAGTGACTTCCAGTTGGACTCCTGGCCTCTGATCTGGTTTTGCAGCCACTGCATTTATTTATTTTATTCATTCACGAGACGTGTGTGTCACTGTCCAGGCCAGCATTTATTGCCCAGAGGACAGTTAAGAGTCAACCACATTGCTGTGGGTCTGGAGTCACATGTCAGTCAAACCAGGCAAGGATGGCAGTTTCCTTCCCTCAGGAATGTGAGTGAATCAGATGGGTTTCATGGTCATCATTAGACTCTTAATTCCACATTTTTGTTGAACTCAAATTTCATCTGTTGTGGCAGGATTCGAACCCAGGCCCCCAGAACATGAGCTGAGTTTCTGGATTAATAGGCTAGCGATAGTACCACTAAGCCATTGCCTCCTCCGCTTATATGACTATTCCAGTTGAGGTTCTGGTCAATGGTAATCCCCAGGATGTTGATAGTGGGGGATTCAGTAATGGTCATGCCATTGAATGTCAAGGGCCATGGTTAGATTCTTGTTGGAGGTTGGTCATTGCCTGATGTGTGAGGCACGAACATTACTTGCCACTTGTCAGCCCAAGCCTGGATTTGTCCTGGTCTTATTGCATTTGGACATGGCCTGCTTCAAGATCTGAGGAGTTGTGCGTGGTGTTGAACATTGCGCAATCAGCAGCAAACATTCCCACTTCCGACCTTATGATGGAGAGAAGGTTATTGATGGAACAGCTGAAGATGGTTGGACCAAGGACACCTGAGGACCTCCTGCAGAGATGTTCGAGAGCTGAGATCACTAACCTCCAACAGCCACTTCTGCCTGCCTGCCAGATACGACTCCGACCGACCCTTAATCCCAATTCCAGTTTAGCTAAGGCTCCTTGACACCACATTCGGTCAAATATAGCCCTGACGTCAAGAGCTACCACTCTCACCTTCAGCTCTTTTGCCCATGTTTGAACCAAGGCTGTGATGAGGTCAGGAGCTGGGTGGACCTGACTGAACTGAAACTAAGCATCAGTGAGCAGGCTGTTCCCTTATAAGTGCCACTTGGTACTGAAAAGGCTGTTGGCCCTATCAACATTTCGGCAATAGCACTGAAGACTTGTGCTTCAGAACTTGCTGTGTCCCTAGCCAAGCTGATTCAGTTCAACCACAACATTATTATCTACCTGACAATGTGGATAATTACAAATAATAGGATGAATTAAAGCTACCAAATACCACCCCATCAGTCTACTCTTGATCGTCAGTAAACTACCAATAGGTTGTTGATAATGCTACCAAGTGGCACTTATAAGGGAACAGCCTGCTCACTGATGCTTAGTTTCAGTTCAGTCAGACCCACTCAGCTCCTGACCTCATCACAGCCTTGGTTCAAACATGGATGAACACTATTACTGGGCCAGTGACATTACCCACTCCACTGATCCACCCCCTAGCCTCTGCACCTCTGCCCGTATCATCATGCCTTCTAGTGCTGTATTCTCAGCATCTTCTGCCTTTAATTTGATCTTTTATGAAGTAAAAACTAAAGTAACTGGTTTCTTTTAACGGTTATCATCACCTCTCCTCCAGTATAAACATTGCAACTACACTTACTGCAGAATCTGGAATCCCTCAGGATGGTTCTGCATCCTGTCTCGCAGCTTTTGGATTGCGAGCAGCCCTGTAGTTTCTCCCAGTACAGCCACCATATCTGCAACAAAAAGAGAACAGAGGAAATTTGAGTCACACTCCCTCATAACAAACTGACTTCACATCATGAATCCTACATAATTAAAGTACAAGGCGGCAATCCTTTCAGCTAGGTCCAACTCCAGGGATTGAATACGAGAACACAGGCTGACAGTCCAGCAAATCTTCACCTATTTAAGTGAATCCAGTCTGATCCTCCCCGTGACCCCAGTATGACCCTAAGCATACCCAGAGACTTTAGTGTGACCCTGTCACTCTGGTGTGATGCTGAAATCACACCCCCTTGCAATGTGTGACCCCGGACCCCGTCCCGGTGTGACCCCGGACCCCGTCCCGGTGTGACCCCGGACCCCGTCCCGGTGTGACCCCGGACCCCGTCCCGGTGTGACCCCGGACCCCGTCCCGGTGTGACCCCGGACCCCCCACCCTCCAGGTGAATCCCCCTCCCCCCACGAGCCTCGGTGAATCCAGGATCATTCTGATCCTCCCCAGTGGATGTGACCCTGACCCTGACCCTGACCCTGTCCAGGGTGACTCCAGCGGCCCCCTGGGGTGACGGACAGGGGGGGGGGGGGGGCAGGGTGTCAGTGGGATCTTACCGTGCCGGTACGGGTTGTATAAAGCCATCAAGGCGGATCCTGAGGCCAGCAGCAGTTTCTGGAGCCGGCTGCTGGGGATGTGGCTCTGATAGCGGCGGCTGTGCTCGGCCTCCGGACTCGCTCCCTCCCCGAGACCTGGAAAGACACAAACCCGGTGAGAGCGGCCCTCGGTCCCGGTGAGAGCGGCCCTCGGTCCCGGTGAGAGCGGCCCTCGGTCCCGGTGAGAGCGGCCCTCGGTCCCGGTGAGAGCGGCCCTCGGTCCCGCCGCCGCCGTCTCCGCCCACGGCCCGGGGTCACTTACCGGCTGAGACCGTGGCTGCAGGCCGCACGGAGCCTGCCCCCAGCCTCGGGCCCGGGCTGAGCCTCCCGCCGCGGCCTGACAGTCCATGGAGACCCCGACATAGAGTCAGGGTCAGGCCCCGGACCCCGCTCCTCAGCACCGTCCCCATGACAGACCCACAACCAGCAGCGGTACCACCACCTCACCGCGCAGGCGCACTGCACCTAGTCAATATCCGGATCACAGCGCAGGCGCACTGCACAGTGTCAATACCCGGATCACAGCGCAGGCGCACTGCACAGTGTCAATACCCGGATCACAGCGCAGGCGCACTGCACAGTGTCAATACCCGGATCACAGCGCAGGCGCACTGCACAGTGTCAATACCCGGATCACAGCGCAGGCGCACTGCACCTAGTCAATACCCGGATCACAGCGCAGGCGCACTGCACAGTGTCAATACCCGGATCACAGCGCAGGCGCACTGCACCTAGTCAATACCCGGATCACAGCGCAGGCGCATTGCCCAGGTCACAGCACAGTGTCAATACCCAGATCACAGCGCAGGCGCACTGCACAGTGCCAATACCCGGATCACAGCGCAGGCGCACTGCACAGTGTCAATACCCGGATCACAGCGCAGGCGCACTGCACAGTGCCAATACCCGGATCACAGCGCAGGCGCACTGCACAGTGTCAATACCCGGATCACAACGCAGGCGCACTGCCCAGGTCACAGCGCAGTGTCAATACCCGGATCACAGCGCAGGCGCACTGCCCAGGTCACAGCGCAGTGTCAATACCCGGATCACAGCGCAGGCGCACTGTCAATGCCTGTGCCATAGACAATGTCCACACTGTGCTGGTGTTTTAGGACAACCCAGTGTTGTCCCTGTCCCTCTCAACTACAAAACCCCTTGTGCACAAGTTATTTCAGACGAACTTATGTTCCAATTCAAATTTGTTTGCAAATAAAACAGAAATTGTCCACAATCTGAATAAAGTCAAAATATGTTCAATAGACAACAGCAAAGGAGTTTCAGCCAAATATCAATCCAGCTTTTACATATGTGCAGCCCAGGTGTGTTCACTTCATCCACAATCATCAACTTGTACTTACATAGCACGTTTCATGTAAAACAAAACTCTTCACATGGGCTTCCAAAATACTTGAACGGTAACATTGAGTGTAATTCGGGATACTGATCAGACCAGTTTTATATGAGCACAAATATCTGAGGATTATAGGACTGAAGAAGATTGAGGTCATGGAGATAATTAAGTACATGGATGTGTATAAGAATCTTAAACTGAGAATATTGCAAGAACCTGAACACTGTAGAACAGCAAGCATGGGAGCAATGGGAGAAATGAGGCCCTGTGTAAGTTAGAATTCTGGGTAACAGAGTTTTGGTTTGGGTGAAGTTTTTTCAAGAGCTGAAGGGACGAATGAGAGGCCAAAATTTATTTGGAAATGGTTATGCCTTCATTAATTTTGTATACCAGACAACAATGTCATCATCTCCCTGTCTGAGTATGTATACATGCATATATGCGTATATGTAAAAAGAAACACTGGATGTGGTTTGGCAGCATCTATGAAGAGAAAAATCAAAGTTGATGTTTCAGTTTAATGACCTTTTACCAGTCCTGACAAGGGCATTGAAATGTTAACTTGGTTTCTCTTTCTAATTTTATATAAAATATCAGTCGGATTATCCACCATTAATTATTTTGGCAGGAATTTGTTGTAAGACTGTGGGCTTTGGAATCAAAAACAACAAAACAGAAAAACTTAAGCATCTGGATCAGAAAGGATTTGATTAGAGGTCCAATAATCATTTTAAGGAAGGTGTTTGGTCTTATTCACTTGCCCATGATCCTCAATGGGAAATGCGTGGACAGGTAGGAGTTGGGTATTGGATGAATACACAATGGAGAAAGTGAGGACTACAGATGCTGGAGATCAGAGCTGAAAAATGTGTTGCTGGAAAAGCACAGCAGGTCAGGCAGCATCCAAGGAGCAGGAGAATCGACGTTTCGGGCATGAGCCCTTCTTCAGGAATGAGGAAGGTGTGCCAGAAGGGCTTATGCCTGAAACGTCAATTCTCCTTCTCCTTTGATGCTGCCTGACCTGCTGCGCTTTTCCAGCAACACATTTTTAAGCTCAAGCAGGCTAAGATAAAAGATAGGGAGGAGGGACTTGGGAAAGAGGCGTTGGGAATGCGATAGATAGAAGGAGATTAAGGTGAGCGTGATAGGCTGGAGAGGGGATGGCGGTGGAGAGGTCGGGAAGAAGATTGCAGGTCAAGAAGGCGGTGCTGAGTCCGAGGGTTGAGACTGAGATAAGGTGGGGGGAGGGGAAATGAGGAAGCTGGAAAAATCTGCATTCATCCCTTGTGGTTGGAGGTTTCCTAGGCGGAAGATGAGGCGCTCTTCCTCCAGGCGTCGTGTTGCCATGGTCTGGCTAACTCCCCACCAACGCTCGGGACACCACCCACGCCCTCCACCTCCTCTATGATTTTCGCTTCCCCGGCCCCCAACGCCTTATCTTCACCATGGACATCCAGTCCCTATATACCTCCATCCCCCATCATGAAGGCCTCAAAGCCCTCCATTTCTTCCTTTCCCGCCGAGCCAACCAGTACCCTTCCACTGACACCCTCCTTCGACTGACTGAACTAGTCCTCACTCTGAACAACTTCTCTTTCCAATCCTCCCACTTCCTCCAAACCAAAGGAGTAGCCATGGGCACCTGCATGGGCCCCAGCTATGCCTGCCTCTTCGTCAGATATGTGGAACAGTCCATTTTCCGCAGCTACACTGGCACCACCTCCCCCCCCCCACCTTTTCCTACGCTACATCGATGACTGTATCAGCGCTGCCTCGTGCTCCCACGAGGAGGTTGAAGTTCATCCACTTTACTAACACCTTCCACCCCGACCTCAAATTTACCTGGACCATCTCAGACTCCTCCCTCCCCTTCCTAGACCTCTCCATTTCTATCTCGGGCAACCGACTCAACACGGACATTTACTACAAACTGACCGACTCCCACAGCTACCTAGATTACACCTCCTCCCACCCTGCCCCCTGTAAAAACGCCATCCCATATTCCCAATTCCTTCGCCTTCGCCGCATCTGCTCCCAGGAGGACCAATTCCAATACCAAACAACCCAGATGGCCTCCTTCTTCAAAGACCGCAATTTCCCCTCAGATGTGGTTGACTTTGCTCTCCACCGCATCTCCTCCACTTCCCACTCCTCCGCCCTTGAACCCCGCCCCTCCAATCGCCACCAGGACAGAACCCCACTGGTCCTCACCTACCTCCCCACCAACCTCCAGATACATCGTATCATCCTTCGTCATTTCCGCCACCTCCAAACAGACCCCACCACCAAGGATATATTTCCCTCCCCTCCCCTATCAGCGTTCCGGAAAGACCACTCCCTCCTTGTCAGGTCCACACCCCCCACCAACCCAACCTCCAATCCCGGCACCTTCCCCTGCAACCACAAGAAATGCAAAACTTGTGCCCACACCTCCCCCCTCACTTCCCTCCAAGGCGCCAATGGATCCTTCCATATCCGCCACAAATTCACCTGCACCTCCACACACATCATTTACTGCATCCACTGCACCCGATGTGGCCTCCTCTATATTGGGGAGACAGGCCGCCTACTTGTGGAACATTTCAGAGAACACCTCTGGGACACCTGCACCAACCAACCCAACCACCCCATGGCTGAACACTTTAACTCCCCCTCCCACTCCACCAAGGACATGCAGCTCCTTGGCCTCCTCCATCGCCAGACCATGGCAACATGACACCTGGAGGAAGAGCGCCTCATCTTCCGCCTAGGAACCCTCCAGCCACAAGGGATGAATGCAGATTTCTCCAGCTTCCTCATGTCCCCTCCCCCCACCTTATCTCAGTCCCAACCCTCAGACTCAGCACCGCCTTCTTGACCTGCAATCTTCTTCCCGACCTCTCCGCCCCCACCCCCTCTCCGGCCTATCACCCTCACCTTAACCTCCTTCCACCTATCGCATTCCCAACGCCCCTCCCCCAAGTCCCTCCTCCCTACCTTTTATCTTAGCCTGCTGGACACACTTTCCTCATTCATGAAGAAGGGCTCATGCCTGAAACGTCAATTCTCCTGCTCCTTGGATGCTGCCTGACCTGCTGTGCTTTTCCATGAATACACGGTGCACTGGTCATTATGACTGGAACCACATTCAAGAACCAGTGATGTGGTGTATTTGGATTTTCAGAAGATTTTTGATAAGGTCCCTCATAAAAGATTAGTGGACAAAGTTAAAACAAATGGAATGGATTGGCATAAAAATACATAGGCGTAGATCAAGAATTAGTTTACAGGCAAGAGAATGGGAATAAATGGATCTTTTTCTGAGTGGAGACAGTAACTAGTCCAGGATCAGTGCTCAAGCCCTAACTATTCACAATATATACAGAAATGCCCTGGATGAGTGAACCAAATGCAACATTTCCAGGTTTGCTGGTGACACAAAACTGAGTGGGACTGAGTTGTGAACAGGATGCAAGGAAGCTTCAAGGTGATTTAACAGGTTAGGGAAGTGGGTAAACACATGATTCCTGATGAAGGGCTTTTGCCCAAAACGTGTATTCTCCTGCTCCTCGGATGCTGCCTGACCTGCTGCGCTTTTCCAGCACCACACTCTCAACTCTGATCTCCAGCATCTGCAGACCTCAGTTTCTCCCACATGGCAAATGCAGTACAACATAATTAAAAGTCATACACTTCAGTGTGAAAAAAAAGGCCGAGTATTATTTAAACAGAGAACTATTGGGAAGTGTGGATGTACAAAGGGATCTGGGTGTCCTTGTCCTCCAGTCAATAAAAGTAGACATGCAGGTGCAGCAAGCAATTAGGAAGGTAAATGTTATATTGGCCTACACTGCAAGAGGATTGGAGTTCAGAAATAAGGATGTCTTATTACAGGTTTGCAAGACATTGGCTGAGATCACACCCAGAGTAGTGTGTGCGGTTTTCATCTCCCTACCTAAGAAAGGGTATACTTGCGACTAAGCGAGTGCAGCCGAGGTTCACTAAGCTAATACCAGGGATGGCAGAACTGCCCTATGAGGAATAAACTGGACTTGTATTCAATAGAGTTTAGAAAGAGAGGAGAGGATCTGATTAAAATAAATTCAAACAGGGCTGGACAGACTGAATGCAGTGAGGATGTTTTGCCTGATCGAGGAGTCTAGAACCGGGGGTTGGAGTAGGCCACTTAGGTTTGAGATAAGGAAAATATTCTTTACTCAAAACGGTAGTGAACCTAGGGAATTCTCTACCGAAGAACGCTAACAGAGGCCAACTCATCAAATAGATTCAAGGAAGAGATAGATATATTTTTAGATTTTCAAAGCACCAAAAAGCGTGAGGATAATGCAAGAATACAGCATTGAGAAAGAGGACTAACCATGGTCACACAGAACGGCAAAGCACACTTGAAGGGTTGAATGGCCTTCTCTTGCTCCTGGTTTCTCTGTCTATGTCTGACATATTGAAGGATATAGAACACGAGTAATGGACAGCAATTCAGAAGTTGGGGTAATAGTGGGAAAGAAACCTGTTGGTGGTATTTCTAGTCTCCACTAAATCTGTGAAAGTTGTAAAACGAAAGTTGCAAATCTGTTGATGCCATTCAGACAGACTAGCTCACACACGAGAGCCTTTACTTTAATAAAGAAAGACTGCTCTTGCTGACACCCAAAAGCACTAGCAGCAACCTCACAATTATATGGAAACCAGGAGTGGCAAATACCTAATAATGAAAATCATCTAAGAGTATGTTGGTTAATAAAGTGTTAAACAACGCAGAATTATTTTACTTTGTAAAAATTAGCTTAGTATTGTGTATTCCCACGCATCCATCAGATTATTGATATGTTTGTTGAAATCAACAAAGAAAAGATGGGACTCCAACAATGTGGATCAAAGCTCTTGTGAACTTACTTTGTCCTCCTTTACTGTATCAATTGAGCACTGTCGACCAGTTGACTCATAACCTTCAGAAACCAAAACAACAGCCCAGAAATGACTTGAATTGACACGAGTCAACTCTTGGTAGCAGCCTCTTAAAAGGAAAGTGCGGTTGTTAGGATAAACCAATCCCCACTCTCAGTCTTCCATCTGAATTAGTGCTTCAGTGTATTCATAATCCTGCAATTAAATCCAGCTTTTAATTTTAGCCTGTAAACAAATGTTGAACAGTATAGAATTTGCCAATATCTGAATCAGAGCATGTGGACGACAACACACTGGCCTCCAGCGACTGATCTGGAGTAAGTAAAGAGTTGTCTATTCAAGTAGAATGTCCATACCTAAGGTTGATGTATTTATATATACACAGCTCGTTAAACAAAGCAAAATATCCTGAGGCACTTCACAGAAATCTTATCAGACAAAGCTTGACATTAAGCCACATGAAGAGATAACAGAGCAGGTGACCAGAAGCTTGGTCAAAAAGGTCAGCTGATGATAGTTAGTTGGAGAGAGTGGAGGGGTTCAGCAGAGAACAGCACAGGTTAGCACCCAGGCAGTGGACAAAAACAGTGGAGCGATAAAAAGCCAGGCACACTCACAAAGCCAGAAGTAAAACAGCGCCGATATCTCAGAAGGCTGGAAGAGATTCCTGAGGAATGGAGTGGTGAGACCACTAAGGGATTTAAAAACAAGGTTGAGAATTTCAAAATCAAGGTGTTGCTTTGCTGGGAGCCAGGGAAGGTAAGTGAGCACTCAGCAGATTGGGAATTGGACTCGGGCAAGACAAGGGGTAGCAGGGGTTTGAAACTGATAAAAGCACATATTTTGGAGCTGCAGATCTGAAATAAAGACAGCAAATGCTGGAAATATTTAGCAGGTGTGGTAACATCTGTTGGGAGAGAAATAAGAATTAGCACTTTGTGTCCAATGTCATTAGGTGAAAATCAGTTTGTACCAAATTCTACTGCAGTGAAAACAAAATGAATGACGTTTCAGGGACAAAAGGAACATAGATTTTATTCAAATTGAAGAAACTGAGTGGAGTGGAAATTCATCCAATTTCAATGCACCTTGTAGTTTCCCTGGAAACCCGTTCAGAAATGTCACACAGCCACTTCCTCATCAGTGATGGTGTTTCAAAGCACAGTGGCTGCTGGGAACACTGGCAATGACAAGGTGACCACGCTATAAACATCGCTCTTTGGGACCCTTGCCTGGCACATGTAGGAGTTTATCCAGTCACCGTGGGCACATGGCATGGCGCCCACCATCCACTGGCAGCGTGACTCCAGTGATGAAGGAAGCTGCATCGGAGGCCAGGAAAGCAATGGCTTGAGCCACTTCATCCACCTGTCCAGGACGCCCCAAGGCATGGGTCACCTTGCATTTATTCAGGAACTGCAAGGAAATGAGATAAGGTCAGAGCTAGCACACACCCATAATACCCATCCCTGTCTCTAGCCCCTCTCCCTGAATTAGCAATCCCCTTCTCCGTGCAGTGTGCCACTCTCCTCCTGCTTTGCCCTCTCCCTCAATACTGCAACCAATTGGCTATGAAGGCCGTCTCAGCCCCAGGACATCTCCCCAGGAGTTCCTCAGACGTCCTAGACCTCCTGTGCATCAGACGTTTGCTGATGTTCAGCACTATTTGTGACTCTCAGATACTAAAGCAGTCCACATCCAAATTCAACAAGACCTGGACAATATCCAGGCTTTGGCTGACAAGTGGCAATTAGCATTGATGCCACACGAATGCCAGGCAATTTGCCATCTCCAACGAGTGGATCTAACATTGCCCCTTGATGTTCACGAACATCACTGAAACCCCCACTATTAATATTCTAAAGGTTGCCATTTTACAGAAACTGATGAGGGGACAGTTACAATGTTTCAAAGATATTTAGATAGGTACATGAATAAGAAATGTTTGGAGGGAGGGATATGGGCCAAGCTCAGGCAGATGGGACCTTTTTAGTTTGGGATTATGGCCAGCATAGACTGGTTAGATGGAAAGGTCTATTTCTATGCTGCATGACTCTATGAACTGAACTAACCACATCTATACTGTGGCTGCAAGAGCAACTCAGAAGCTAGGAATACAGCAGTGGATACCTCACCTCCTGACTCCCCAAAGCCTGTCCACCATCTACAAGGAGAAAGTGAGGGCTGCAGATGCTGGGGATCAGAGCTTAAAAATGTGTTGCTGGAAAAGCGCAGCAGGTCAGGCAGCATCCAAGGAGCAGGAGAATCGAATTTTCTACAAGGCTCAAGCCAGGAGTGTGAGGGAATACTCCCCACTTGCCTGGATGGGTGTAGCTCCAACAACGCTCAAGAAGCTTGACGCCATCCAGGACAAAGCCACCAGCTTGATTGGCAGCACAGCCACAAACATCAAGTCACTCCACCATCAACACCCAGGAGATGAATTGCAGAAATTCACCAAGGCACTTACACTGCATCATCCAACTCCATACCAAAAAGACTAGATTAGATTCCCTATAGTGTGGAACCAGGCCATTTGGCCCATCAAGTCCACACCGACCCACCAAGAGTAACCCTCCCCCCTACATTTACCCCTGACTAATGCACCTAACACCATGGGCAATTTGGCAAGGCCAATTCACCTGACCTGCTCATCTTTGGATTGTGGGAGGAAACCTACACAGACACGGGGAGAATATGCAAACTCCACACAGACAGTCACCCGAGGTGGGAATTGAACCCTGGTCCCTGGTAACGTGAGGCAGCAGGGCTAACCACTGAGCCACCGTGCCACCCCAAACGATACTAGCACAGCCGATACATGGGAAAACCACCAACTGTAAGTTCCTCTACATCCATTCACCAATCCAACTTGGAAACAGATCATCGTTTCCTCACTGTCACTGTGTCAAAATCCTGCAATTCCCTCCCTGACAGCAATGTGGATCACACGGACTGCAGTGATTCAAGAAGGCAGCTCAATACCACCATCGCAAGGCCAACTAGGGAATGAACAGCACATGCTGGCCCCACCAGCAACACCCACATCTCCCAAATTAATTTTTAAAAATTAGAAGACGAGAACTGTGTATCAGGGACAAATAAGAGAAGTTCACCCAGCATTGCCTCCGGTGCATTCTCTGGATTCAGCGGGACAGCCATTAAACAAAGCCGAGCTTACAGACAGCGAAATTTGAATTTAATTTTAGAAATCCAGAAATCAAAACAAACAGACACTCGGCAGAACTTCAATACAAAGAAATGTAAGGCAACGCACTTCAGAAGACCAACCATGGAGAGACAATAAAGGGCTGAAAATGTGTTGCTGGAAAAGCGCAGCAGGTCAGGCAGCATCCAAGGAGCAGGAGAATCGACGTTCCAGGCATCAGCCCTTCTTCAGATTCCTGAAGAAGGGCTGATGCCCGAAACGTCGATTCTCCTGCTCCTTGGATGCTGCCTGACCTGCTGCGCTTATCCAGCAACACATTTTTCAGCTCTGATCTCCAGCATCTGCAGTGCTCACTTTCTCCTCAGAGACAATAAAGGCTCAATGATATAATTCTGAGGGGAGTACAGGAGCACAGAGACCTCGGGGTTCACGCTCACAATTCTCTGAAGGTGGCCACGCAAGGCGTCACAGTTGTTAAGATGGTTTTTAGGATCCTCGGGTTTTTAAATAGAAGTACAGAGTATACAGTTAATGCACGGAAGTGATGCTACACCTCTACAAAGCACTGGTCAGACCACATTAAGGGTATTGCGTTCAGTTCTGGGCACTTTATTTAAGGGAGGATGTTAAAATCCTGGACAGAGCACAATGTGTGCTAGAATTATACTTGAAATGAGGGATCTTAATTGCAAGGAAAAATTGGAGAAATCAGGTTTATTCTGTTTACAGCAGAGAAGATTAACAGGTGGCCTTATTGAGGTGCTCAGTCGCCTGAACAGGGCAAAGAAGGATGTTCCATTTCCACTCAGTGGTATGTCCATAACCACATCACAGTTTAAAGACTGTCAGCAAGATAGCTAGGAGTGAGATGAGGAGAGTTGCTAGGGATTTGAAATACCTTGCTTGGGAGAGTGTTGGAAGCAGATTCCACAAGAGGTTGCAAAAGAGAGCTGGATATATATTTGAAAGGGATGAATTTAGAGGGCTATGAAGATAGGGCTGGAGAATAGGAATGGCTGGACTGCTCTTTCAGGAGCCAGTACAGACTAGATGGGCCAATGGCCTCCTTCTGCAAAATTTGCTGAACATGTAATAAATATGTATTGAGGCAGGTAATCCCTGCATTCACCCTGGAGTAGTAGTGGCAGATGAGAGTAGGTCACCTGTTTCACACAATGAATATTCAAGTCAGAACCTCAAGAACTTGAGGAAACTGTGAGGATTACAAAGCTGCGTGTGCCAAGGGGTTCTTCAGTTTGCTCCCTATCCCTGTGCTGTACCTCTTCCCATTCCTGTAGCTGCAGGTTAGGTTCTGGACCCAACCCTCAGCCCCTCTGTAACAGACTGGGCACGGTGTAGAGTTATCCCAATCCCTCACTCCCTGAGGGGTATCCCGAAACTGGAACTGACTGGGTGGCTCAACTCCAGAATGAAAACATTACAGTGAGCAATCAGTGAGTCAGCTGACAGTCCAGTGACACTGGTCAGTAACGTACCTCAGCGTAATCGCCCTCACTCAGGCCAGCTCGCTTATGGATGTCCGTCACAATCACTCCAGGGCTAGAAAGGGGTAGGAAAATGAGAGAAGATTCAACAGTAGAGAGAGAAGAAGGCACACACACTGCGGCTCAGACCAGGGAACTTGCTGCTGATCCCTCACTGTGCTGAGCTAGTCACTCTCACCAGTGGGAGCAGGAACTGGTGGGAAATTGGCCAGAGAGAGAGAGAACTAGAGTTCTGAAAAAGTCATACCGAACTTGAAACATTAAGTCTGTTTCTCTCTCTACCATTCTGCCAGTCCTGCTGAGTTTCTCCAGCAATCTCTGTGCTTTTGAGACTGATGGTCTATGACCAGTAGTATTCCTCAAGGCTCTATGCTGGGACCTCTGTTGTTTGTAATTTATAAAAATGATTTAGTTGAAAATGAAAGTGCTCTGATTAGTAGGTTTACAGACAACATGAAAATTGGTGGAGTTGTGGATAGTGAGGAAGATTGTCAAAGAATACAGAAGGATATAGAGAAGTTGGAAACATAGGCAGAGAAATGGCAGATGGAGTTTAATCCAGACAAATGCGAGGTGATGTACTTTGGGAGGTCAAACACAAGACAAAATTGACAGGTGGGTAGGTTAGGTGGATCGGCCATGCTAAATTGCCCATAGTGTTCAGGGATGTGTAGGTTAGGTACATTAGAGAGGGGAAATGTAAAGTAATAGGGTAGGAGAATGAGTCTGGGTGGATTACTCTTCGGAGGGTCAGTGTGTATTTGTTGGGCCGAATGGCCTGTTTCCATACTGTCGGGATTCTATGACATGACCCTTCGGAGTACTGATGCATGGACGGGGGGAGGGGTTGCAAGTCCGTAGCTCCCTGAAAGTGCAACTCAAGTGGGTAAGGTGGTACAGAAGGCATCCAGCCTGCTTGCCTTCATCACGGCACAGTGGCTAGCACTTCTGCCTCACAGCGCCAGAGACCCGGGTTCAATTCCTACCTCAGGCGACTCTCTGTGTGGAGTTTGCACTTTCTCCCCGTGTCTGTGTGGGTTTCCTCCAGATGCTCTGGTTTCCTCCCACAGTCCAAAAATGTGCAGGTCAGGTGAATTGGCCATGCTAAATTGCCCCTAGTGTTAGGTAAGGGGTAGATGTAGGGGAATGGGTCTGGGTGGGTTGTGCTTCGGAGGATCTGTGTGGACTTGTTGGGCCAAAGGGCCTGTTTCCACACTGTAAGTAATCTAATCTAATCAGGTGAGTATAAAAGTTGCCAAGTTATGTTACAGCTGAATAGAACTTTAGTTAAGCCTCATTTGGAGTATTATGCGCACTTCTGGTCACCACTTTATAGGAAGGACGTAGAAGCTTTGCAGAGAATGCAAAGAGGTTTACCAGGATGTTGAACTGTATTAGATATAAAGGGGAGGTTTGACAAATTTGGACGGTCTTCCCCAGAGTATCAGAGGCTGAGGGGGGGGGCGACCTGTTAGAAATAAACTAAATTATGAGAGGCATTGATAGGTGGATAGTCAGAATCTTTTTTTCCCCAGGGTAGACATATGAAATACTAGAGGGCATAGTTTTAAGGCTAGAGGGTGAAAGCTTCAAGAAAATGTGATGAGAAAAGTTCTTTTTTCTGCAAAGGGTGGTAGGTGCCTGGAAGATGAGATGTTAAAAACAGATGACAGCAATATTTAAGAGGCCTTTAAGTAGACATATAGACAGGCAGCAATTAGAGGGATATGGAGTATGTGCGGGCCATTGGGATTAGTTTAGAGTTGCATCATGGTCAGCACAGACATGGTGGGCCGAAGGGCCTGTTCTTGTGCTGTACTGTTTGATGTTTGTTTATGATATCAAAGAACTAGGCTCAGGTGTGATGCGCTCTAAACAAGGGAGAGGGGGAAAGAGTGCCCAAGGCAAGATAGAGGCCAGTGGCAGGAGAGATCACAGGACAGTGAGAGCATGGATGTGTGCAGCAAGTAGGTGAGGGAGTGGGGAAGAAGAACAGAAGGTAGGGTGCTTGAAAGGTGACATAGGATGGAGGGAGGAGAAGGTCACATCTGGGGCGGTGTGAGCAGAAAGAGGTTGGGGGGGGGCAAGATACTCACAAGGAAAGGGAAACACAGACCTCGGGGCGGGGTGTTGGAGGGAGGGGGAGGGACAGGGACCATGCCGGAGGGATGAAGGGGGAAGAAGAGGGCAAAGCAGAAAGGGAATGAGAGGGAGCAGATGGTATGGGCATATGGAGGGCAGGTGGGAGGAATAACTGAGAGGACAAGAGAGGGGTTGCAGGGGAACAGTGACAGAAAATGTTAAGACAAAACCAAGAGTGACGTGATAATCCAGAACAGATCAGAAATGGGAAGAGAATAGCCATGACTCACCACACAGCATTCACTCGAACTTTTTTGGGAGCCAGATCTAGAGGGAGAGAAGCAGAGTATTACACTGGAGTCCTTTCCTCCTTCCGTTGGCAGTGTCACCCCCCTGACTGTCTCCAACCTATTGCAGATTTCAGAAACTCCAGGCCAGGATACAAGATTAGTCCAGCAGGGCTGAAACAGAACCAAGCAGGGAAAGCCCCTCTTTATCAATATAGATGTGATCAGAATGGGCTGACAGAATTTCAGCCTCGGAGCTGAAACTCTCACATTTCCTCGGAAAACTGTGAACTCCAGTCTCTCTCAGCTCTCAGATAAAAATATGGCAAAGACACAGCTAGGAGAGAATCAAACGAAGGGTGAAACCAAAACCAGAGCCCAGAGTAATATCAATGAGACAAATCACAGATGGGAGTCCAACATAATGAGACAAAACAGAATGCAGTCTCAAAGTTGGATGGTGTAAAGGGAGCTTTACCCTGTGCCTAACTCCATGTCCTTAGCGTGTTTGATGGGGATAGTGTCAAGGTAGCTTTGCTTTCAGTTTAAAAGAGTAGAGGGAATTTTACTCTGTATCTGACATGATGCTGTACCTGTCCTTGGAGTGTTTAATGGGACAGTGTCGAGTAGATTGAATTATTACTTCAGTTTATAAAAAAATGTAGAGGTAGCTTTACTCTGTATCCAATGCCATGCTGTCCCTGTCCTGGATTGTTTGATGGGGATAGTGCAGGTGGAGATGTACTTTAAGTTTAAAAGAGTAGAGGGAACTTTAGACCATAAGCCATAGGAGCAGAAATTAGTCCATTCAGCCCAAGTCTGCTCCTCCATTCAATCACGGCTGATAATTTTCTCAATGCCATTCTCCAATTTGTCCTTAAAACCTTTGATCCCCGTAACAATCAAGAACCTATCTACCACTGTTTTAAATAAAGTCAATGACCTGGCCTCCACAGCCTTCTGTGGCAATGCATTCCATAGATTAGAAACATAAAGGATAGGAGCAGGAAGAGGCCATTCGGCCCTTTGAGCCTGCTCCACCATTCATCACCGATTGTCCAACTTAATAGCCTCAACCTGCTTTCTCCATTTAACCTTTGATCCCATTCGCCCCAAATGCTACATTCTAGCTGCTTCCTGAATATGTTTAATGTTTTGGTCACAACATCCTTCCTGTGTCAATGAATTCCACAGGCTCATCACTCTTTGGGTGAAGAAATAGCTCCTCATCTCTATCATAAATGGTCTCCCCTGAATCCTCAGACTGTGACCCCTAGTTCTGGACACACCCACCATTGGGAACATCCTTGCCGCATCCACGCTGTCTAGTCCTGTCAGAGCTTTATAAGTCTCTATAAGATCGCTCCTCATTAGTCTGAACTCCAATTAAAAGAATGCTAACCTCGTCAATCTCTCCTCATGCGTCAGTCCTGCCATCCCTGGAAGCAGCCTGGTAAATCTTCGCTGTACTCCCTCGAGAGCAAGAGCATCCTTCCTCAGAAAAGGAGACCAAAACGACTCACAATCTTCTAGGTGTTGCCTCACCAAGGCCCTGTATAACTGCACCAACCACATCCCTGCTCCTGTACTAAATACCTCTCTCTATTCAGCTCAACATACCTTTTGCCTTCTTTCCCGCCTGCTGCACCTGCATGTTCACCTTCAGCGCCTGGTGCACAAGGACACCCAGGTCCCGCTGCACACTCCCCTCTCCCAATTTACTGCCATTCAGGTAGTAACCTGCGTTCTTGCTTTTGCTTCCAAAGTGAATAACCTTACATTTATCCAAATTATACTGCATCTGCCATTTATCTGCCCACTCACCCAACCAGTCCCGATCATACTGAAGGATCCCTGCGCCCTCCCACCTAACTCTGTATCAATCAAAATCTTGGCGATGTTACAGTTTGTTTCCTCATCCAAATCATTAGCATATATTGTGAATAGCTGGGGCCCTAGTAACGATCCCTGTGGCACCCCACTGCTTAATGCCTGACAAATTGAAAAGGATTCATTAACTCGTCCCCTTTGATTCCTCTCTGCCCAACCAGCTTTCTATCCAGCTCAATACATTACACCACACTCTCTGGGCAGAAGAAGTTCCTCAAGGATCTTTTCTTTACTCTATGACTGTGCCCTCAGGTTGTAGTCTCTCGTCCAAATAGAAACACCTTCCCAATGTCCACTCTATCCCAGCCTTTCGGTATTCTGTAAGATTCCCCCACACACCTTCTAAACTCCATCGAGTATAGATCCAGAGTCCTCAAACATTCCTTATATGTTAGGCTTTTCATTGCTGGGATCATTCTCGTGAAGCTCCTCTGGATCCACTCCAGGGCCAGTCCATCCTTCCCGAGGTATGGGGCCCAAAACTGGAGCACACAATATTCTAAATGTGGTCTGCCCAGCGGCTTATAAAGCCTCAAAAGTACATTCCTGCTTTTGTATTTTAGTCAGCTCGAAATAAATGCCAACATTGTATTTGCCTTCTCACTACTGACTCATCCTGTAAGTTAACCTTCAGAGAATCCTCTGCTAGGACTGCGTGAATTCAGATACACTTTCAGCCCTGTCCCTCTTCTCATTGTCATCCCTTTATCCAATGTGCTTAAAGTTAGATTCCTGACCCTTTTCCAAACACTGTCCTTTTTACTCTGTATCTAACCCCTATGCACTGTGTGTCCTTGGAATGTTTAATGGGGACAGAATAAAGGGAGGTTTTCTTTCAGTTTACAAGAGTACAGTTAGCTTTACTTTCAGTTTAAAAGTATGCAGTGAGCTCCAATTCTGATCAGCATTAAACAGAGCTCAAAATGTAATAACAGCTCATTTTCTAGCAACTTGAGCAAAGTAACATGTCCCATAGGTTTCACGCAACATTCTGCTGGAAATTGTGACACAATGAACGCTAGGAGGTTTTAAGACAGACAAAAAGTCAGTCAAAGATGGAGTTTTCCAAGGAAAAGGTGAGGGGAAGCAACAGAAAGCTAAAATGATTTTGGGGAGGAAATTACGAATTGAGGGGGTCAGGCATCTGATGGCATAAACACCAAAAACTGGGGAATCAAAATGGGAGATACTAAAGAGTGCAGGATGTGAGGAAGGCAAATAATTCAGAGGATTGTGGTGCATGAGAGAGAGAGAGAGGTTTGGGTGGTGGGGGGAGCAGGACCATGGAAGTGTTATGATTTAACACAATAGTAGACAGAATTTTCCAAAGAGATTACACTTACCGAGGGCCAAACACCGTGTGAACTGGTCCAGGGCTGATTTTGACATGCAGTAGGCCACGACTCCAGGGAACTACAAAAAGTGAAGATTAAAAAAATCACTGTAAGTACTGGATACAGGTTCAAGTTTAAGGGAATATCAGTGACTCTTCTCCACCAGCCCTGAACCAAGTCAAATGGTCATTCAGTCTCTCACTGCTCCAGCAGCTCGACAGTTAAATCATGTGAGTGACAAAATCCTGGAGCTCCCTTCCTAACAGCACTCTGGGAGTTTCCAAGGACTGCTCACCTCTACCTTTTCAAGGGCAACCAGGAATGAGCAATAAATACTAGCCTCGCCAGTGACACTAACTCAATATGAATAAATTACGTCAAAAAAAAATTTGCGCATGACAAGGTCCCACAGACAGCAATGTGATCATGAGCTGATATTGTTTGAAGGATAAGTAGGAAAATCCAAAGGGGGTAAGAGGCAGTAATTGCAAAATTAAGTATGAACAAATACTTGTAAGGAATGTTGAACTAATAATAATCATGGACAGCTGGTACAGTAGGATAAGGAGCTGGTGATAGTTTATATCTGTTTTCATCGAGAAGGAAGGAGTCATCAAAACTGAGCAATAAGTCACGAGGAAGAACTTAGTGAGTTTAGTACAAATTCCGAAAAAGTTAAGATTACAGTGTGGAAACAGGCCCTTCAGCCCAACAAGTCCACACCGACCCACTGAAGCGCAACCCACCCATACCCTTACATCTACCCCTTACCTAACACTACGGGCAACTTAGCATGGCCAATTCACCTGACCTGCACATCTTTGGACTGTGGGAGGAAACCGGAGCACCCGGAGGAATGTGCAAACTCCACGCAGTCAGTCGCCCGAGGCGGGAATTGAACCCGGGTCTCTGGCGCTGTGAGGCAACAGTGCTAACCACTGTGCCACCGTGTCACCCACTAAATACAGCAAATGAAAATCAAAGGCAGACAGATGTTCAGGACCTGGTAGCTCCCATAGAATCACAGAAATCCTACAGTGCGGAAGCAGGCCACTCAACCCATTGTCCATACTAATCTTCCAAAGAGCATCGCACCCAGACCCGCCCCCTACTCTATCCCTGTAACCCTGCATTTCCAACGGCTAATCCACCTAGCCTGCGGATCTCTGGATACTATGGGCAATTTAGCATGGCCAATCCACCTAACCTGCACATCTTTGGATTGTGGGAGGAAACCAGAGCACCCAGAGGGAACCCACGCAGACGCGGGCAGACTCCACACAGACAGTTGCCCAAGGGGGGAATTGAACCTAGATGCCTGGCGCTGTGAGACAGCAATGCTAATCACTGAGCTACTGTGCTGCCCATCCCGGTGAATGAATGGAAACAGATGCAGGAACTGTATATGCATCAGTGAAAACCTTTTACAAATCCTATTTCAGAATATTTAACATGTCACCAAGAATTCAGACAAGACTTCTTGGTTTAGCTGTGGTTGCCAGTATAGACCTCTGACAGTGCAGCACTCCCTCAGCCTGGACCATGCTCAAGTCCCTAATGTGGGAGGTAAATCCATTACCCACCCTCTCTCAGTATCATAGATTCAAACTCATGACAGAACAGTGGGGAATGCTATAATCCCAGCCATTTGTTACTGGAATCAATAAACAGTCACAATCAGTGAGTTCTGTTTTTTCACACTTACCGATCGCTGGCCATTGACACTGGACACATTGACAATGGAGCCCTGGCTCTGGATGAGATGGGGCACAGCCAGGCGAGTGAGATTGTAGACAGACCTATTGGACAGAACACAAACACACAACGTCGAGAATAAAGAACTGCCTGAAAGCTCAGCCTTTCCACACGTGAGGGAGTCGAAAACCAGAGGGTTTACAATGAGAGGAGAAAGATATAAAAGAGACCTAAGGGACAACTTTTTCACGCAGAGGGTGGTACGTGTATGGAATGAGCTGCCAGAAGAGGTGATGAAGGCTGGTACAATTGCAACATTTAAAAGGCATCTGGATGGGTACATGAATAGGAAGGATTTGGAGGGATATGGAATAAGTGCTGGAAAATGGGACAAGGTCAGATTGGGATATCTGGTTGGCATGGACGAGTTGGACCGAAGGGTTTGTTTCCATGTTGTACAGCTCTATGACATCCTGTAAACAGCTTTAACTAATTGATAGAGAAGGGATTGTGGGGCTAGATTTATATCAAATCAGTTCTATAAAGGTAAATCTCAATGGTGAGTACATAACTCACAGCAACATCAAATTAGCTGGGAAGTTTCAGTAATTTTATTAACTGCCTTAGAAGCATATAATGGAATTCCACACCTTCATTAAAACAGTCTGAGACAACGGAGGGGTTTTGTAGCATATTTCAGAGAAATTTATCTTAATAATGTTGAACTTGTTTCATTCATCGTCCCCAAAAAAACACCCCAGCACAGGGTTAGATACAGAGCAATGCTCCCTTGACTCTTTCAAACTGAAAGTAAAGCTCCATCTACTCATTTAAACTGAAAGTAAAGCTTCCCCTACACTATCTCTCTCAATAATCCAAACGAGGGACAGCACCAGGTTAGATATTGTGTAGCACTGCCCCAATCCTATTTTCAAACTGAAAGAAAAGCTCGCTCTACAATGTCTCTGTTAAACACTCCCAGGACAGGTAAAGTATAGCGTTAGATACTCAGTAAAGCTCTATGTACACTTCTCAAAATCCCCCAAGTCAAATACGTCATGGGGTGAGACACAAAGTTGACCTTCTTCTACTCTTTTAAACTGCAAGTAGAGTTTTCTCGACACTGTCCCTTCAAACACTCCCAGAACAGATATTGCATAAAGTTAGATGCAGAGTATTGCTCCAAGGGGGAAGAGAGAGGCAAAAAAAAGGGGGGGTGGGGGGAAGAGACATGGGGGAAGAGAGGGGGAAGGGGCGAGGGGGAGGAAGAGGGAAGACTGGGGGGAAGACATGGGCAAGGGGGTGAATACGGGGAGGTAATGACTGGGGGAGAGGAGCTGTTTCTCAGGAGTGATCCAGTGAAAGTAGCCCAAGAGCTGGCTATACCTGACATTAACATTCATAACTTGGTCAAAGTGTTCCATGCTTGTGGTTTCAATAGTCCCCATGTGCAGTATTCCTGCGCTGTTTACAAGTACATCCAACCGTCCATAGTGATTCAGCGTTTCTTCAACCACCTTCTCCACAGTCGCCTCATCGGTCAGGTCACCGGGAAGCAGCAGAGGCTGCAGGGAAAACAAAGGGAAACACTGAGTTTATAGCGAAACACACCTAGAGATTTCTCAATTCTCCCTGTAGCTTGGTGGTAATCTCTGGAATGCTCTGGCCCAGAAGGCAGTGGAGGCCAAGTCTTTGGATACTTTCAAGAAAGAGATGGACAATGCTCTTAGTCATAGTGGAATCAAGGGTTCGATTAGAATAGATTCCCTACAGTGTGGAAACAGGCCCTTCGGCCCAACCAGTTCACACCGACCCTCCAAAGAGTAACCCACCCAGACCCGTTTCCCTTTGACTAATGCACCTAACACTATGGGCAATTTAGCATGGCCAATTCACCTGACCCGCACATCTTTTGGATTAGTGGGAGGAAACCAGAGCACCCAGAGGAAACCCACTCAGACATGGGGAGAATGTGCAAACTCCACACAGACAGTCGCCCGAGGCTTGAATCGAACCTGGAATCTTGGTGCTGTGAGACCCAGGGTTATGGGGATAAGGCAGGAACAGGATACTGATTGTGGATGATCAGCCATGATCATAATGAATGGTGGTGCTGGCTCGAAGGGCTGAATGGCCTACTCCTGCACCTATTGTCTAAACTCACTGTGGCACAGGGTTAAAACTAGTACAGTTGAAAAGGGGAAGGAATCAATTGCTGGATATTTTAGGGTATAAAATATATGAACCACTAAGATCCAGGGTGAATCATGAGGATGGCTGCAACAATGCCAACCCATTTCCTCCCCCCACCCACCTCACAGTGGTGCAGTACACCTGGAAATGTCAGGTTTCCATGACTGTTTACTCACCAGGCACTCTCCTCCCTCCTCACATGCCTTGCCCACTTTGGTCAGATTCTCCACATTCCTTCCATTCAGAGCCAACTTGACTCCCAGTCTGGCAAAAAGGATGGCAGTGCCAGCCCCAATTCCTGAACTGGCACCAGTGACGAGTGCCACTTTCCCCTGGAGCGACAGTCTCTAGAAATAGACAAAAACATCAGCTGGCTGGGGGTGGGGGGGTTGGTCAGAAGGGGGAGAGCAGGGGAGAGAGGGGGGAGAATGGGGGGAGGGGAGAGAGTGGGGAGAGTAATGGGCAGGAGAGAGAGTGAGGGAGGGGGAGGGAGAGAGTGAGGGAGAATGGGGGGGAGAGGGGAGAGAGTGGGGAGAGTAATGGGCAGGAGAGAGAGTGAGGGAGGGGGAGGGAGAGAGTGAGGGAGGGGGAGGGAGAGAGTGAGGGAGGGGGAGGGAGAGAGTGAGGGAGGGGGAGGGAGAGAGTGAGGGAGAATGGGGGGGAGAGGGGAGAGAGTGGGGAGAGTAATGGGCAGGAGAGAGAGTGAGGGAGGGGGAGGGAGAGAGTGAGGGAGGGGGAGGGAGAGATGGGGAATTGAATTGGGGGAGAGAGTGGGGGGAGGGGGGGAGACAGAATGCGGTGAGGGGGTAGAATGAAGAGTGACGGGTCGAGTGGATGATGCCGCTCGGCCCCTCTCCCCCGGTCCCGCACGGACCTGAGTTACCGCGTCCACCGGCAGCGCCGCCATTTTCACCGGAAACGGCGCCTCTCAGGGGGTGGGGACAGTGTGTTGTCAGTGTATTATCCCCCTCAGGGGGGTGGGGACAGTGTGTTGTCAGTGTATCATCACCCTCAGGGGGGTGGGGACAGTGTGTTGTCAGTGTATCATCACCCTCAGGGGGGTGGGGACAGTGTGTTGTCAGTGTATTATCCCCCTCAGGGGGGTGGGGACAGTGTGTTGTCAGTGTACTGACCCCCCTCAGGGGGGTGGGGACAGTGTGTTGTCAGTGTATTATCCCCCTCAGGGGGGTGGGGACAGTGTGTTGTCAGTGTATCATCACCCTCAGGGGGGTGGGGACAGTGTGTTGTCAGTGTATCATCACCCTCAGGGGGGTGGGGACAGTGTGTTGTCAGTGTATTATCCCCCTCAGGGGGGTGGGGACAGTGTGTTGTCAGTGTACTGACCCCCCTCAGGGGGGTGGGGACAGTGTGTTGTCAGTGTACTGACCCCCTCAGGGGGGGTGGGGACAGTGTGTTGTCAGTGTACTGACCCCCTCAGGGGGGGTGGGGACAGTGTGTTGTCAGTGTACTGACCCCCCTCAGGGGGTGTGGGGACAGTGTGTTGTCAGTGTACTGACCCCCCTCAGGGGGTGTGGGGACAGTGTGTTGTCAGTGTATTATCCCCCTCAGGGAGCGTGGGGACAGTGTGTTGTCAGTGTACTGACCCCCCTCAGGGGACGGGGACAGTGTGTTGTCATTGTACTGACCCCCCTCAGGGAGCGTGGGGAGAGTGTGTTGTCATTGTACTGACCTCCCTCAGGGGGGTGGGAACAGTGTGTTGTCAGTGTTCCGACCCCCCTCAGGGGGGTGGGGACAGTGTGTTGTCAGTGTATTATCCCCCTCAGGGGGGTGGGGACAGTGTGTTGTCAGTGTATTATCCCCCTCAGGGAGCGTGGGGACAGTATGTTGTCATTGTACTGACCCTCCTCAGGGGGGTGGGGACAGTGTGTTGTCATTGTACTGGCCCCCCTCAGGGAGCGTGGGGACAGTGTGTTGTCATTGTACTGACCCCCCTCAGGGGGTGTGGGGACAGTGTGTTGTCAGTGTACTGACCCCCCTCAGGGGATGGGGACAGTGTGTTCTCAGTGTAATGACCCCCCCTCAGGGGGGTTGGGGACAGTGTGTTGTCATTGTATTACCCCCCCCCCAGGGGGGTGGGAACAGTGTGTTGTCAGTGTTCCGACCCCCCTCAGGGGGGTGGGGACAGTGTGTTGTCAGTGTATTACCCCCTCAGGGGGGTGGGGACAGTGTGTTGTCATTGTACTGACCCTCCTCAGGGGGGTGGGTACAGTGTGTTGTCATTGTACTGACCTCCCTCTGGGGGGAGGGGACCATGTGTTGACATTGTACTGACCTCCCTCAGGGGGGTGGGGACCGTGTGTTGTCAGTGTACTGATCCCGCTCAGGGGGGTGGGGACAGTGTGTTGTCATTGTACTGACCCCCCTCAGGGGGTGTGGGGACAGTGTGTTGTCAGTGTACTGACGCCCCTCAGGGGACGGGGACAGTGTGTTGTCATTGTATTGGCCCCCCTCAGGGGAGGTGGGGACAGTGTGTTGTCAGTGTACTGACCCTCCTCAGGGGGGTGGGGACAGTGTGTTGTCATTGTAATGACCCCCTCAGGGGATGGGGACAGTGTGTTGTCAGTGTACTGACCCCCCTCAGGGGGATGGGGACAGTGTGTTGTCATTGTACTGACCCCCCTCAGGGGGCGTGGGGACAGTGTGTTGTCAGTGTCTGACCCTCCTCAGGGTGGTGGGGACAGTGTGTTGTCAGTGTATTACCCCCCTCAGGGGGATGGGGACAGTGTGTTGTCAGTGTATCATCCCCCTCAGGGGGGTGGGGACAGTGTGTTGTCAGTGTATCATCGCCCTCAGGGGGGTGGGGACAGTGTGTTGTCAGTGTATTATCCCCCTCAGGGGGGTGGGGGCAGTGTGTTGTCAGTGTATTACCCCCCTCAGGGGGGTGGGGACAGTGTGTTGTCAGTGTATCATCCCCCTCAGGGGGGTGGGGACAGTGTGTTGTCAGTGTATCATCCCCCTCAGGGGGGTGGGGACAGTGTGTTGTCAGTGTATTATCCCCCTCAGGGGGGTGGGGACAGTGTGTTGTCAGTGTACTGACCCTCCTCAGGGGGGTGAGGACAGTGTGTTGTCAGTGTACTGACCCCCTCAGGGGGGGTTGGGACAGTGTGTTGTCATTGTACTGACCCCCCTCAGGGGGTGTGGGGACAGTGTGTTGTCAGTGTACTGACCCCCCTCAGGGGGTGGGGACAGTGTGTTGTCATTGTACTGACCCCCCTCAGGGGACGGGGACAGTGTGTTGTCATTGTACTGACCCCCCTCAGGGGGTGGGGACAGTGTGTTGTCAGTGTATCATCACCCTCAGGGGGGTGGGGACAGTGTGTTGTCAGTGTACTGACCCCCTCAGGGGGGTGGGGACAGTGTGTTGTCAGTGTACTGACCCCCTCAGGGGGTGGGGACAGTGTGTTGTCAGTGTAGTGACCCTCCTCAGGGCGGTGGGGGACAGTGTGTTGTCAGTGTACTGACCCCCTCAGGGGGTGGGGACAGTGTGTTGTCAGTGTACTGACCCCCCTCAGGGGGTGGGACAGTGTGTTGTCAGTGTATTATCCCCCTCAGGGGGGTGGGGACACTGTGTTGTCAGTGTACTGACCCCCTCAGGGGGGTGGGGACAGTGTGTTGTCAGTGCACTGACCCCCTCAGGGGGTGGGGACAGTGTGTTGTCAGTGTACTGACCCCCTCAGGGGGTGGGGACAGTGTGTTGTCAGTGTACTGACCCCCTCAGGGGGGTGGGGACAGTGTGTTGTCAGTGTATTATCCCCCTCAGGGGACGGGGACAGTGTGTTGTCAGTGTATTATCCCCCTCAGGGGGTGGGGACAGTGTGTTGTCAGTGTACTGACCCCCTCAGGGGGGTGGGGACAGTGTGTTGTCAGTGTACTGACCCCCCTCAGGGGGGTGGGGACAGTGTGTTGTCAGTGTACTGACCCCTCAGGGGGGTGGGGACAGTGTGTTGTCAGTGTACTGACCCCCTCAGGGGGTGGGGACAGTGTGTTGTCAGTGTACTGACCCCCCTCAGGGGGTGGGGACAGTGTGTTGTCAGTGTACTGACCCCCCTCAGGGGGGTGGGGACAGTGTGTTGTCAGTGTACTGACCCCCTCAGGGGGGTGGGGACTGTGTGTTGTCAGTGTACTGACCCCCCTCAGGGGGGTGGGGACAGTGTGTTGTCAGTGTACTGACCCCCTCAGGGGGGGTGGGGACAGTGTGTTGTCAGTGTACTGACCCCCCTCAGGGGGGGTGGGGACAGTGTGTTGTCAGTGTATCATCCCCCTCAGGGGGGTGGGGACAGTGTGTTGTCAGTGTATCATCCCCCTCAGGGGGGTGGGGACAGTGTGTTGTCAGTGTATCATCACCCTCAGGGGGGTGGGGACAGTGTGTTGTCAGTGTATTATCCCCCTCAGGGGGGTGGGGACAGTGTGTTGTCAGTGTACTGACCCCCCTCAGGGGGGTGGGGACAGTGTGTTGTCAGTGTACTGACCCCCTCAGGGGGGTGGGGACAGTGTGTTGTCAGTGTACTGACCCCCTCAGGGGGTGTGGGGACAGTGTGTTGTCAGTGTATTATCCCCCTCAGGGAGCGTGGGGACAGTGTGTTGTCATTGTACTGGCCCCCCTCAGGGAGCGTGGGGACAGTGTGTTGTCATGTACTGACCCTCCTCAGGGGGGTGGGGACAGTGTGTTGTCATTGTACTGACCCCCCTCTGGGGGGTTGGGGACAGTGTGTTGTCAGTGTACTGACCCCCCTCAGGGGATGGGGACAGTGTGTTCTCAGTGTAAAGACCCCCCCTCAGGGGGGTTGGGGACAGTGTGTTGTCATTGTATTACCCCCCCCCCCAGGGGGGTGGGGACAGTGTGTTGTCAGTGTTCCGACCCCCCTCAGGGGGGTGGGGACAGTGTGTTGTCAGTGTATTACCCCCTCAGGGGGGTGGGTACAGTGTGTTGTCATTGTACTGACCCTCCTCAGGGGGGTGGGGACAGTGTGTTGTCATTGTACTGACCTCCCTCTGGGGGGAGGGGGACCATGTGTTGTCATTGTACTGACCTCCCTCAGGGGGGGTGGGGACCGTGTGTTTGTCAGTGTACTGATCCCGCTCAGGGGGGTGGAGACAGTGTGTTTTCATTGTACTGACCCCCCTCAGGGGGTGTCGGGACAGTGTGTTGTCAGTGTACTGACGCCCCTCAGGGGACGGGGACAAGTGTGTTGTCATTGTATTGGCCCCCCTCAGGGGAGGTGGGGACAGTATGTTGTCAGTGTACTGACCCTCCTCAGGGCGGTGGGGACAGTGTGTTGTCATTGTAATGACCCCCTCAGGGGATGGGGACAGTGTGTTGTCAGTGTACTGACCCCCCTCAGGGGGCGTGGGGACAGTGTGTTGTCATTGTACTGACCCCCCTCAGGGGGCGTGGGGACAGTGTGTTGTCAGTGTCTGACCCTCCTCAGGCGGGTGGGGCACAGTGTGTTGTCATTGTACTGACCCCCCTCAGGGGGATGGGGACAGTGTGTTGTCAGTGTATTACCCCCTCAGGTGGATGGGGACAGTGTGTTGTCAGTGTATCATCCCCCTCAGGGGGGTGGGGGACAGTGTGTTGTCAGTGTATCATCGCCCTCAGGGGGGTGGGGACAGTGTGTTGTCCAGTGTATTATCCCCCCTCAGGGGGGTGGGGACAGTGTGTTGTCAGTGTATTACCCCCCTCAGGGGGATGGGGGACAGTGTGTTGTCAGTGTATCATCCCCCTCAGGGGGGTGGGGACAGTGTGTTGT